>NC_141164.1:92169271-92323342 GCF_053477565.2 Lygodium microphyllum
AGGTCGTATTGCATATGAAGGTTTAAGATCCGCTGGCGGGGCTGGTGCAACTGGACTGGATAGTTATGACTTCCTCATCGGTGTCACGGGTTGGGCCTCACATTCTGAAGCACTTTGAGATGCTGCAGGAAGCTCTAGAGGCATGGGGGTTGTACTAGGTTCTGAGTGAGCAGTCATAGTGGGTTGTAAGTTCTCAGGATTAGGTAGGTTTAAGGCCTGTGGCATTTGCTTTGGTCGATAGATGAGCTGAGGCTTGCTAGCCACCGTTGGCCCTGGCCTGTTAACTGTGTTCTGGGTTCCACTTGTGCAAGCCTTTCTCATTAGGATGAGATTGCTTGTAGATGAGCTTCTTAGCTGGCCATTTTTAGGCACCCAAATCCAGGGATTGCCCTAGTAGTATCCTTGTGCCTGCAAGAGATCTTTGGGAATCCAACGCGGTGTGGTTGTGCATCCACGGCGATAGCGCCTAGATTGCCTCTTGGTCAGGACGGTTGATAATTTTGACGTTTAGGATCATACTTGGGTGGTCTACCCAGATGTGGCTTTTGCCGTTTCGGCACCCATAGAAACTTGGACTCTTTGGCCTTGTAAGTGCTCTTGGTGGGCTTGGCCCTGGGGTTGAGAGCCCGGCACGAGGCCGTAGTTTCCGTCTGTTCAGACTCGAGCTGAAGCGTGGTCGTAGGGGTTTCTACCGGTGGCTTCGTAAAAGTGGGGGAATTAAGACAACCCTTGCTGAAAGTCATCACTATGTGTACATTGCCGATAGCAAGATGTATGCGATTTAGGTTGTAATCCACATTACAGTTGGTTTGCTTCTTGAAAGTGCGACCCAATAGTGACACATTACCAGCTTCCTTAGTGTCAGGTAACACATGGAAGAAGGCTGGTAAACTTTCAGACTCAATGGAAATGACCACCTTGCACTTCCCTAGGAGTGGGTAAGTGGTACCCCCAAACGGGGTGAGTTTAGCGTTAGTGGGCTGTAGTTGCGGTTGACCAATGTGTGTCCAATGGTCATGCGTTAAGATGTTGTAGTCAGCACCTTCATCAATCAAGGCTTCGAAAGAATACACTGCTCCTGCTACAACTGTGATCCGCAGGTATGCCGGTGCCACTGCTTCTTCGTCCTGATATGTAAGGTCAGTTACAGTAGCCATGCGGACGTTCAGTGGGGGTTCTAGCATGGGTGGCTCATGTAATGGATGTGAAGGAGGATAGTACTTCTTAATGTGGCTGCTGTTAAAAAAGCCTATTCCTTCATCGTCAAGTGTCTCCAACTCGACATTCCCGGTCCTACCGATCACGCGTACTCTGAAAGGTCCTAGCCCCTGAAATTTCATCTTCTGTTTATGTCCCTTTACTGAGTATAGCAGAACAAGGTCCCCTTGTTCGAAGTCTCACTGCTTGACATGCTTGTCAAACAACATCTTTCATCGAGCCTTTTCACAAATCAGAGAGTGAGTGGCGAGGAGTTGGGTCTCCATTAAGCGCTCGAGTTCCACTAAGTGGTTGGTCCAAGCCTCTCTTCCCTCCCAACGCTCCTGGACTGCTAGCCTCAAACTAGGGATGAAGAATTCTAAGGGCAAAATGGCTTCAGTTCCGTAAGTCAACCTAAAGGGCGTCTGTCCTACAACGCTTTTATAAGCTGTGTGATAGCCCACAAGGCCGCCATTAGCTTGTTGTCCCAGTCACTTCTCGAAGTAGACACGACTTTTGTAAGCACATTGACTAGGATTTTATTTATGGATTCGGTTTGGCCATTAGCCTGAGGGTAATAGGGAGAGGACTTCCGATGAATTATTAGGAAGGTAGAGAGCAAGTGGGCAATCACTTTGTTAATGAAGTGCGTGCCTTGGTCGCTTACAAGTTCGATTGGACAGCCAAACCATGAAATGACCTGCTCCCACAAGAACTTTGCGGTGGTCCTAGCATCATTCTTCCTCGTGGCTCGTGCCTCTGCCCATTTCGTTAAATAGTCGGTCACCACTATGATGTATCGAGCTTGGGAATATTGTGCTGCAGGACTGACAGGTCCAATAAAATTGATGCCCCATTTTTCAAAGGGTTGTCGGGCTATGACAGGGGTCAACTCCATCTTGTCCTTTTGCACAGGCACTTTGGTCCTTTGGCACTCATCGCAGTGCTTTACAAATTTAGCTGCATCGCAGAATAGGGTGGGCCACCATAGCTGGGATTGTAGCACCTTTCGGACTGTTGTGTCCCCACTAAAGTGTCCTCTAACTATTTCGCCATGTGCTTCGTTTAATGCCTCGTGCATCTCGTGCTCACACATGCATCTGCGCAATAAACCGTCTTGTCCTAACCTGTAGAGTTGGCCAGCTATCAGTTGGTATGGCTGAATTTTCAAGATAATTCTCTTCAGCCTGGCCTTCTCAATGGGTTGCTCTGGTAGTCCATTTTCTAGCACTTGCACTATATCATCGGCCCAATATGGCTTCAGATCCGCTCTAAATAATTCTCGTTCACTAGACAAGTTAAAAAGATGGGCGTCTGGCAAATCGTCAGGCACGCCTTGTCCAGCGGCTTCTCCTGTGGGTATGCGGGACATGTGGTCAGCCATGTAGTGCTGCTTTCCTTTGCGTACAACCACAAAGAAATCAAACTCCAGTAAAAGGAGTAACCATCTAGCTATGCGCCTTGTAGCGCAAGGCTTGTTCACAAGATACAGTAGGGCCTGATGGTCAACAAAGAAGACAAAGGGAGTGGCCAACAGGTAATGCCTAAATTTCTTTACCGCAAATACCATGGCCAACCCCTCCCTTTCCGTCGTGGAGTAGTTCATCTCGGTCTCGGTGAGCTGCTTGCTGGCAAAACTCACCGGGTAATCCAAGTTATGCTCACCAGGCTGGCATAGCACAGCTCCAATAGCGAACTTAGAGCCGTCTATGTGCATATGGAACGTTACGTTCCAGTCTGGGGCTCACAAGATTGGTGCAGTCGTAAGAGCCTTTTTCAACTCCTCATATGCGCGCTGGCATTCTCCGTCCACTCATACACTATCAATAGCTTGTACAAAGGTCTAGCTATTAATGCAGAATTTAGCACAAATCGTTGATAATATCCAGTGTGTCCCAAGAAGCACTGAACTCCCTTGTAGTTGTCGGGTGGTAGTAGGTCAACAATGACTCTGACTTTGGAAAAGTCAGTAGCAATGCCGTTCCTTGACACTACGTGCCCCAAGATGCATCCATGTTTTACCTAGAACTGGCACTTTAAGGGGTTTAGCGAGAGGTGGTACAGCCTACACCTTTCAAAGACAGCTCTCAATTTCTTCAAGTTTCGGCCCAACTAGAGTGTAAACATAGGTTGTCTACGAACACTTCTAGTTCGCACCTAAGCATGTCCTTAAAGATAGTGCACATTAGGCGTTGGAAAGTTGCAGGTGCGTTCATTAGCCCAAAAGGCATGACAATGTAGGCAAATACACCCCATTCTGTGGCAAAGGCAGTCTTGTGCTTGTCATCGGGGTGCACTTGCACTTGATTGTAACCCAAGAAACCATCCAGAAAACTGTAGGCTTCCTTCCCTGCTACCCTCTCCAGCATGTGCTCGGTGTAAGATAAAGGATAGTTATCCCGTTTTGTAGCAGTATTCACCTTTTTGTAGTTTACGCACACTCGGATTTTCCCATTTTTCTTCATGACAATCACGATAGGTGACACCCAGTCCGTGTGCTCGATCTCATATATGAAACCTGCCCTCATGAGTTTATCAATCTCCTCCTTCACTGCATGGGCATGCTTGGGATTCATGGGGTAAGGTTGTTGTTTTGTTGGCACTACATCTGGAACCATTGGGATGTTATGAGTCACGACCCTAGGGTCGACTCCCTTAAGTTCGTCCAATGTCCAGAAACACGTGAATGTACTCTTGCAGGAGCGCAACGAGTTTGGTCTCTTCCTCCTCCCCCAAGTCATCTGCAATGAACACCGGTCTGGGTTTTTTGCCTTTTTCAGCCAAGTTAACCTCTTTGACTTTGGCAGGTCCCTCGATTGGTTCACTAGTCTGACCTTGTCTTTTTGCACCTAACAGGACCACCACTCTGTCACCCTTTTTAAATTTTGTAAACCGTTTGGGTAGATCCTGTGGTTTCCTCTGCCTTTCCAATTCTGAGTCCCTTGCTTGCTTCCTGGCCTCCACTTTTAGCCTCCTGCGTCTCAGGTGGACTGGCAAGTCTCCCTTGGTGCGTTTGACCTTAGAGGGTTGCGGTATCTCGGGATCACTCTCAGTGCAACTTCCGACTCTTTGTTGAACTCGCATCCCTCACTTGAGGAAGGTGTTTCCCTAGGGGGTCGTAGTTCCGTAAGTGAATCTGTCATGAGCACTGGGATTATGCATTGTGGTGCTACTCCGGCTTGCTCGTAATCTATGGCTTCTATTCGTTCTAGCCAGGATCTGTCACACTCCATTAGCATGACTCGTTTTTTGTTTCGACTGATCCCTTCTTTCCTAGGCCTTAAGTCTGCCCTGATTTGCTCTATCACTTTTCCCTCAGTGTCATACTCTATCATGTCTACCTCTTCTTCACTCTCTTCTCCCGTAGAGTGACAGTCCTCATACTCCTCATCATCCGGATCCTGTCCTTCTGACTGCTCATCGTCCCCCAAGCTTCCCTCTTCAATCTCCTTGTCGTCAGCAACTAAAGCCCAGTTATATAACAAGTTCAGGTCATGGACCTTGGTCCATTTCCATTCTGGTTTAGCTAAAAGATCACATAGAGGTTTTAACTTAGCAGCCAAATTGCCATTCAATTTGTCAGTCAGATACTCTACGATTTCCTGAAGCTCTAATTTGTTGTTGGGGATGCGGGACGAGACCGGTTTGCCTGGGCTGAGTGAGCTTCCTGCCATCATGCAAAGTGGCACAACTGGCTCCTCAGTTGGCATGGTGGTGGTTTTAGCAGCCTGCTGATGTGGTCCTTCCTCATCCGAGAATGGTAGGTCAATGGTTGCCAACACCTGCATCCAATCCCTCTCATCCCCAGGGCAAGGGATATATCTAGTGAGCGATACATAAGGTTTGGTCGTTTGAGTATCGCCTTTTAGCATAGCCGCGATGGTAGCTAGATCGACAGGTGTCGTCGTCCAAGTGTCCATCTCTACCCTCACTGCACTAGTTCTGTTCCCTAGGAAAATCAATCAATTGCCCCAATCCTCCATGACTCGTGCATTCCTCATCCAAGGTCGGCCTAATAGTATGTCGTAATCCACTCCCTTTATGATAATGAAGTTTACCGAAAGTTGCACACCGGCAATCTTTACCGGTCAATTCTTTAAGACCCCAAATGGTCTTACCTTCATTCTGTTTGCTAGCGTGACATTGAATTTAGCAGTCTCTACAAGAGGGTTTCCCCATGCCTCTAGGACCGCATGGTTTAGCATACTAACACCGGCGCCTGTGTCTACAATTCCTTTCCGAGTCATGTCTCCTAAGGCTAGGACGGGCAAAACTGCGTGCATTTCAGTGCCTTCCCAAAAAGCATTGATGTGCAAAGACTTAGGATCTGCGTGCAGAGTTAGACTTGGGATCCGTGTAACTGCATCATGATCTTGTGGATCAGCACCCGCAAGTTCTGCGTGTCCCTCGATCGAGTCTTTTAACTCCTGCCACAAGGAGTGATTTTGCCTAAGCAGATCCTCCAAGCTTAGAGTTACTAGAGTGGACAGCAAAGTTGTGAGGAGGCTATTGGACCCTTGTCTTCCTCTGAGGATGGCAGTTCTAGGCCATGCATTCTGTCTGCCTTGGTAAGCTTCCCCCCGGCCTTGCTCTGCTGAGTCGCTCCTAGTGGTACATGCATGCTCCCAGCCTGTGGTTTTGAGGGTGAGACTGGTGTGCTAACACTGGAGAAGTAGTTCATAGGCTCTTCCAATATGGGTTCAGCATCTTCGAGGTGCTTCTGGGCATTCTTGACCCACTCCTTGACCTTGGCTATAGCTTCGAGTTACCGTTTGGGATGGGGATATTCCCCTACCTTGGCACTCCCTAGCTCTGCTATCTTAGGAGCCGATGTCTCTGCCTCTGCATCTGTGACTTTCTTTCCCGTTACCAGCGTAGTCGTTTCCTCGATTTTAAGAGTTATCTTCGCATCGGTTCTCTTTTTCCGTCTCCTCCGGCTTCTCTTCCCTATTGAGGTTACATCAAGGTTACTTGGCCCTGGCAAGGAGATGCCTGCTTGTTTCGTTTGAGCTCCCGTCATAGCATGTAGTGGGATGGGCGTATCCTCACTACCAAAAGTTTCAACTCCAAAGAGCCCCAAAGGCACCGATGGCATGTTGGCAGCACTCGTTGATGGCTTCCGCCTAGGACAGTCAAGAAACAGATGTGTGATTCCATACTCTGTGCATCGGAGATCCGCTTTGTCTTTGGTAGCTTGTTCTCGCTCTGGGCAGTGTGATGAAATGTGGCCTGGGTGGCCGCAAGTCCAGCATGTGATTGTATCCTGGCTAGGCCCTCCAAAGCCTCTCCCTCGTCCTCTTCCTAAAGCCATCACCAGTGCTGGCCGATAGTCCATCAGGACTGGGTTGCCCTCCTCGTCGTAGGATACATAAGGATTGACATATGCCTCTTCCTCATTAGGCTCCTCCACAAAGTGAACAGGAGCATCGCTAGGTGGGTGAGTCACAAAAGGCCCTGGTGGCCTGGGTATACCAATTGGGTTCATTTCCAGCCTAGGCACGATAGGTCTTGAGTCAGTTGGTGCTGGAAGAGCTAACTGGGTTCCCCTGCCAAAGAAATTAGGTGGCCTATTGCCTAAGTATGGAGGGTTGTACTGCTGCGTATATGGGAGTCTCCTCGACATTCTGCAATGTGCTGCATCATGTCCGAATCTACCGCAGTTTGAGCACCACCAAGATCTAGGATCTTGGCACTCCACTGGGAGGTGATTGCCGCCGCAGTATACACATTGTACATGCGATCTCACAGGCTTTTTAACGAGCTCTTACAACCGCGCAATCTCCATTCTCATCTCTGCCATCCCTTGGTCGTGGTCTACACTCTTTCCCTTGTCCTGCATGCTAGCAGTTGCTTTTTCCCCTAAGGTGGTTGATCTCTTAGGGTCCCTCTGGCTTGCACTATCTCGGTTGGTAGTCCTCATGCTACGTTCCCTAAGTTGATCATCTACGCATATTGCCTCCTCGAAGACTCGAGCTAGCACGTCTCGTTGTAAGGTGGAGTTACTGGCCAAAGCCTTGTAGAGCTCCTTACTCTGAATCCCGTTCATGAACACTGTAGATACTACCCTCTCGGTGGGTCGCTCATTGGTAGGGATTCTCTTGTAGAGACTGCGCACCTGAGTGACGTAATCTCTAACGTCCTCCTTCTCCCTTTGACTGATATTCATCAACCTAACAATGAGGTTATCCGAATACCCCGCCTCCAAAAACCTCTTGATGAAGAGGCCCTTAAGGCGAGCGAAGTTTGTACGTTCTGCGTCATCCAGACTAGAGTACCAGGTCCTCCCCTTGTCGCCTAAGCATAGGCCGAAGGCTTGAGCTCCCTGCGCAGGGTTAGTAAGACCGTTTTCCTCACATACTTGCTCGAACTACTCCATGAAGCTGTACAGGTCACTGTTAGGTTCGTATCGAGCTAGTTGTTTCGCTACTATGGGGATTCTAGCCTGCCCTTTAGCCTCTTGCGTGACTCCCAATCCTGACAGTAGCGCGGTGGCTAGGGCAGTAGCAGTTTGTTCCACGGATGTATTGTCCATGAGTCTCTTTGCCACCAGTTCACTCAACATCATGCCAGCCTCTGCTGCCCATTCCCTCTCTACGTTCGGTTCGGACTTGGCTGCCCCAGCTAGGTCTAGTACTCGTCTAGCCTCGTACATATCCACGTCTTGCTGTAGCCTTCTAGCCCTTTGCTCATGGTTGTAGGCAATTCTGCCTTCCAGCACTCTCTTGATAGCTCTTCTCTCTTCTTCCAGGTTAGCCACCACTTCCTCTACAGGTCTACCTTGGATCTCAGTCCTGGTGAGTAGATCGTAGTCGTGGACCAGATCCTGGACCGAAGTTGGAAATTCTCCTAAGTCTAATTGGTCTTCCCCTTGGTCGCCTCTTGATCCCGACATTGTTTTTGCTTCCAGCTCCACGAGATTGTCGATGAATCCAATTAGCTCTGGCAGCTTCCACTCCTCTATCTTGTTGCTTCTTGTGTCTTCGTGTTTTCTCCAGGTACTACTAGTAGGGCGCTCAGGTACCTGTCGAAGTCTTGGGGTCTTCTCCTACTAGTGGGTTCCTTAATGTTATTAGGTATCCAGATGTGTTCCTTGTTATTTGAAAGTAGCGGCACTCCTTACTCACACGTTGTGCTTAGTGCTTTCGTGGTGCTTGGTGCAAAAACATGCTTTTCTCTTTTCTTACTGTGTAGGTTTAGTGGAGCACAAAAGTGAAATGTCGATGCAAAAAGCGTTTAATACAAACTCCACCTTGTTTCTACCCACGTTCTTAGCCTAATTTGAGTTTTCAACTCGATTCCCGGCCATTCTATGGTCTTTCCGCACGCTGAGTTCGATTAATCTCTAAGGTTCTAATGGCCAAACTGGGTCCTGGGGGTGTTCAGGGTTGCGTCCTGGGGTCAGGTATCTGGCAAGGTCAACAAAAGATCCTTATCTTTTTGTTCTGGCAAGATGGTTCGATTCTGGGAATCGGACAAGGCTGGTCCGACTCTGGGAGTTGGACGGTCCGATTCTGGTAATCGGACCAGTCTGGTCCGACTCTAACAGTCGGACGGGGTTTGGTTGACGATTCTTGGAATTGAACCAGGAGGATGGTCCTATTTTTGAAGTGGTCCGACTATGGAGGTCCGAGCCCAGCCCCAAGGGTCCGATTACGATGGTCTGATTCTAAGGGCAGTCCGAGTGCCACGTGGCACGTCCAATCGGGACGATCCGATTCTGGCAATCGGACCAGTTTGGTCCGACTCTCTCTCAATCGAACGGTCCGATCCTGGGAGTCGGACTCCAGAACTCGGGTGGTCTGATTCTGGGGATCCGACCACTGCGGGTTGGTCCGCGACTGCGTCGGTGGCGGGCGTGATTCCGGCGCATTTGAATCCTTCCTAATGCCTGCTGCACTCAATCACCACAAAGTTCCCATAACCGATTAGAGCACCAATGGAACACACTGAACTCACCTGAAGCAGCACGAATCGAATGCGCCTAGAATCGGGGTCGCGTTTCCTCGTCCTGTGAACCAGAAACTCTCTCTCTCTCTCTCTCACACACACAGGGCCAGCTAAAGAAATGAGGTCTATCCTGACTTCCCAAACCTCTTAAGGTCCTTTCCCAGCACTGCAGAACCTTATAGCCAATTCCATGTCCCTGTTTCACCCAAAAACTTGAATCTGAGCCCCTGTTTTCCTGTTTCCAGCAGCAACCAGAACCCCTGTTTTCTCTTTTCTTACCCTAATCTAACCTTAATCTAGTGCAGGCAATATGAAAAACAGAAATGCAGAACAGTAATCCTAATCTAATGCTTGCAACAAACCCAAATACTTACCTGTTCCACGGATTAACCCCTCCTAAATCTCCTAGTTATCTCGAGCACTGGTTCAGGCTGCAAACCCTACTTCCATGCTCGATCTGATGCGCCCGGCGCTCAAGGCTTGATTCCGTTGGTCCTGGCAATGGAACCAAAATGTAGGGGAGCTTCGAGCTCTACCCCGAGACCTACGGACCACTTATTGCTCAAGTGTTTCGAACCGAGTAGCCATGGCTACCTCTCACATAGACGACGCGCAATGCCTACCTTACGGGTGTAGTGAGCTTACCTTGATGCTCGATCGAGTAACCTCCTCTCTCTTGCACACCGGTAGCTCCATGATCCTTGAGGCAAGCTCAAGCAACCTCAATCCCTCTCCCATAAGCTTCATCCTCCATAGCCACGCGCGAGACAAGAGAAGAGAAGAGAGGAGGAGAAGATGAAGAGAGAAGATGGAGAGCTTCTTCTCCAAGATCCCTCACTCTCACACAATCACTCCCTCACTCCCTCACACTCTCTCAATCCCTCTCTCAAGAACAAGCAAGAAGGCAAGAAACAAGAGAAGAAGAAGAAGAAGCTTTTGCCACACACAAGAATGAGCTTCTCATTCACTTTTCAACTTTATATACATGCCCTAATTTCTATGGGCGGTCATCCCCCTTTTTTACATGGCCGGCCATTAGCCTAGGCCCCTTTTCTCATTGTCCTTCTATCTTCCTAGCTTCCTTTCCACCGCCTGTCTACATTTACAAATTGCACGGGTGAGAGCCCGACGCTCTTTTACAAGATTTCAGGGTGCGCCTTTTTATTTTAAAATGTGCGTTTCCCCTTTTGCATTTGCCTTGGACTTTTAAGGTTGCCGTTGCGCTTTTGGTCTTTTTTCCTCTTCTTTCTTTAGTCGGGCTACCTTTTTTCCACCTTTGCCCCGCGTCTTTTCCACTTTCTTTTGCTTCCTTCGTGTTGGGGTTAACACCTGCCTATTTTGTCTGTGTTGGCATCATGACATGTAGTGGGATGGGCGTATCCTCACTATCAAAGGTCTCCACACCGAATAGCCCCAAGGGTACTGAGGGCACGTTGGTAGAACTAGTTGATGGCTTTCGTCTAGGACATTTAGGAAATAGGTGTGTGATTCCACACTCGTTGCATCGAAGGTTAGCTTTGTCCTTTCTTGCATGTTCCCTTTCTGGGTAGTGTGATGAAATATGGCCTAGATGACCGCAAGTCTAGCATGAGATTGGATCTTGGCTTGGTCCTCCAAAGCCTCTGCCTCTTCCTCTACCTAGCACCATCAACCGTACTGGTCGGTAGTCCATCAGGACTAGATTGCCTTCCTCATCATAGGATATGTATGGTTTCATGTAGGTCTCCTCTTCACTAGGTTCTTCCACATAGTGAGCAGGAGCGTCACTCGGTAGATGGGTTACATAGGGCCCTGGTGGTCTGGGTATGCCTGTTGGGTTCATCTCTAGCCTAGGAATGGCCGGTCTTGCATAATCTGGTGCTGGAAGCACCAACCGGGCTCCCTTGCCAAAGAGGTTAGGTGGCCTGTTGCCTAAGTATGGAGGGTTGTATTGCTGCGCATATGGGAATCTCCTTGGCAGTCTGCAATGTAATGTGTCATGATCGAACCTATTGCAGTTCGAGCACAGTCTAGATCTAGGATCTTGGCACTCGGTTGGGAGGTGGTTACCTCCACAGTGTATACACTGCACATGTGACTGCACAGGTTTTCTCATTTGGTCTTGCAATTGTGCAAGCTCCATTTCTCACCTCAGCCAGCTCCTGGCCTTGGTTAACACTCTTTCCCTTATCCTGTATGCTAGATTTTTCTCTCTCTCTCCTAAAATTGTTGACCGCTCTGGAGCTCTCTGACTTGTACTATTCCGACTGATGTTCCTCATGCTTCGCTCCCTAAGTTGATTGTCCACCCTTATTGCCTCTTCAAAGACTCTAGCTAACACGTCTCGGTGTAGAGTGGAGTTACTAGCCAAAGCCTTGTAGAGCTCCTTGCTTCAAATTCCATTTATAAATATGGTAGACACAGTCTTCTTGTTAGGTCGCTCATTTGCAGGGCTCCTCTTGAAGAGGGTACGCACATGAGTGACATAGTCCCTTACGTCTTCCTTTTCCCTCTGACTGACATTCATCAACCAAACACTGAGATTGTCAGAGTACCCTGCCTCAGAGAATATCTTGATAAAGAGGTCCTTAAGATGGGCAAAGTTCGTGCGCTCAACTGTATCTAGACTAGTATACCAAATTCTCCCCTTATCACCTAATCACAGACCGAAAGCCTGAGAGTGTTGTGCAAGGTCCGTGAGACCGTTTGCTTCGCAAACTTGTTCACATTGCTCCACAAAGCTATATGGGTCATTGCTAGGTTCATACTTGTCTAGTTGTTGTGCTACAATAGGGATTCTAGATTTCCCCTTTGCCCCTTGCGTGACCCCTAATCCCGAGAGTAATGCGATGGCTAAGGCTGTTGCACTCTACTCAATGGACGTATTGTCCATGAGTCGCTTGGCTACGAGTTCACTCAATGATAAGTCAGCCTTTGCTGCTTGTTCTCTCTCTGTATTTGGCCCTACTTTGGCTGCACTAGCCAAGGCTAGCATCGTATATGTCTACATCTTGTTGGAGTTTCCTAGCCTTTTGCTCGTGGTTATAGGCTATTATGCTCTTTGGCGCCTTTCTAATCGCCTTTCTTTCCTCTTCTAGGCTTGCTACCACTTCCTCTACTGGTTTGCCCTGAACTACCGTCCTAGTCAAAAACTCATACTCATTGACTAACTCCTGCACTAAGACAGGGAATTCTCCCAAGTCTAGTCGGTCCTCTCCTTGTCTACCTCGTAATCGTGACATTGCTCCCACTTCCAGCTCCACAAGGTCATCGATCAATTTGAGTAGCTCCGGAAGCGTCCGATCCTCTATGTTGTCGCCTTCTGGATCTTCGTGTCCTCTTAAGGTCCTACTGATGGGGCTCTCAGGCACCAACTATATTTTGGGATCTTCTCCTAATAGTGGGTTCTTTGATGTTATTATATCTCCTGATGAGTTCCTTATTATTGAAAGCAATTGTCAATCTTATTCACAAGTTGTGCTTTGTGCTTTCTAGTGCTCAGTGTGTAAACAGGCTTTTTCTTTTCTTGTAGTGCACCTTTGTGATAAAATCAAAAGTGAGGTGCGGATGCAAGAAATGCTCAATGCAAACTTCACTCTTCCCCTCACGTTCATAGCCTAATATGGCTCTAAGCATAGGTTCTGGCTGATCTAAGGTCTTACTGAAAGTCCATGATGCGTTCTCTATTCTGCTTCAGGGTTGGTTGGTTGGTTACCGAAAGTCAAGTCAAGTTCTAAATTCGGTCCACTCAGTGTCTAGCTCTTTGGGGTGAATCCTCAGTTATCCTATCTGGTCTCTGGCTTCTAAGGGCTAAATTGGGTTTCCAAGGGGGTCAGAGATGTGAATAGGGTGGCCAGAACTGTCAGGCAGGTTCAAAAACCCTCTATTTTAAGTTCTGGTGAAGTGGTCCAATTCTTAGAATCAGACTGTTCGATTCTAGGAATGGGACGGGCTGGTCCGATTTTGAGACTCGGACAGGGTGGTCCGATTGTGAAAATCGGACAGTCCAATTTCTACTTTGGTCCGATTTCCCTAGGGGGGTTCGACTCTTGCGATAGGACGAGGGGTCCGATTGTGGTGCTAGGACCAATGGTCCAATTCTCACACTAGGAAAAGTGGTCCGATCCTTGTAGTTGGTCCGATTTTGAGACTAGGACACGTGGTCCAATTTTGGCACTAGGTCTGACTACTGGAATTGGATCGGACGGAGTGGTCTGATTCTCGCAGTCGAACGGTCCAACTCCAAAAATCGGGTTGTCCAATTCTGAGAATTGGACCTAGACAACTTGGTCCGACTGCGCAGACGACAGCCCGTGGGTTGCACGCAATGACTCAAGCTCAGTGCCTACTCCATGGAATCATCCAGTGCCTTCCAGATAGGTGCAAAACACTACAAGGAAATGCCAGACATACCTGGAATCACTGTGGTGCTCAAATCGAACGGCACTCCAAGGATCTCCCTGCAACTCTCTCTCTCTCTCTCTCTATCTCTCTCCCTAGCTCTCAAGCTTACTCTCTCTCACAAGGCAAAATGTCAAGTGTGGTGTTTCCTGGTTCCCTGGGCCTCTTGTTGCCCCATCCCAGCCTACTGTAACCTCAGAAGCTAATCCCTCACACTCTTCCAGCCAGAAATTTGAATTTGTGCCCCTATTTCCCTGTTTCCAGCAGCAGTAGAACCCTTTCTGTTTTCCTTCTTTTTCCTATCCTAATCTTAACTAATGTAACAAAAATAAAAAACAGAGATGGAGATGGATGGTCCTACTCTAATATTCAACAACAAATCAAAATACTTACTTGCTCCAAGGATTAAAACCTCCTAAATCTCCTAACTATCTCGAGCATCAATTCAGGTTGCAAACCCTACTTCTATGCTCGATTCGATGCGCGTGGCGCTCGAGGCTTGATTCCGTCGGTCCTGACAATGGAACCAAAATGAAGAGAAGCTATGGAGCTCTACCCCGAGACCTACAGACCGCTTATTGATCGAGCGTTTCAAGCCGAGCGGCCATGGCTACCTCTCACATAGCCGACGTGCAATGCCTACCTTACGGGTGTAGTGAGCTTACCTTGATGCTCGATCGAGTTCCCTCCTCTCTCTTGCACTCCGGTAGCTCCACAATCCTTGCGGCAAGCTCAAGCAAGCTCAAGCCCTCTCCGTCAAGCTCCATCCTCCATAGCTGCATGAGAAAAGAGAAGAGAAGAGAAGAAGAGAAGATGAAGATAGAAGATGGGGAGCTTCTTCTCCACGATCCCTCACTCTCACACGCTCACACGCTCACTCCCTCACACTCCCTCAATCCCTCACTCAAGCACAAGCAAGAAGGCAAGAAACAAGAGAAGAAGAAGAAGAAGCTTTGTCCACACACAAGAATGATCTTCTCATTCACTTTTGAACTTTATATGCATGCCCTACTTTTTGGGTGGTCATCCCCACTTTTTACATGGCCAGCCATTAGCCTAGGCCCTCTTTTCCTATTTCCCACCGTTTTAGCTTATATCCCATTCCCAACTAGTGCATACAATTTGCAGAGGAGTGAGCCTAGCACTCTTTTACAAGGATTCGGGAGCGCTTTCATAATTAATGGTGCGCTTTTACTCTTTTTTTTTTCTCGAGGCAACATTGAGGCCTTTTGGAGAGGTCGTCATTCAAAATTTTCAGGGTCTGACTTCCATCCGGGGTGCCTTTTCCTTCCTTTGTCTTGTGCTCTTTCGGTTATCTCCCTTTTCCATTTTCTTGCTCCTCTGCTCCATTTTCCCACTCCTCTATGCTGGGGTAAACAGACCCAAATTGGCAAACTGCAATTGCAGCCCACTAATGTTAAGCTTTAGCCCTTATGGAGGCCAACCCTACACACTTTTGGGAAAATGCAAAGTTGCTATTTCTATCAAATTTCAGAGCATGCTAGTCATCTTCTATGTGGTGATATATAATGCAAAGCGCTGCTACTACTGATATTGAATCCAAAAAGATGATGGAGGTGACACCAATTCAGCATAATGGGTAAAATCCTTGTGGACACAATTCATGTGCTGATGAAGGCATTCTACCTTTGCTAAAAATCCATCACACAATTTAGCTTTCAACACTCAAGATGCAGGCATGACGTTGCTGTTAGGACAAACCTTTAAGAAGCAAGATCATTGTAATGTTGACTACAAGTCACAGCGTATCCACCAAGCCGTGGGCAATGCCCACGTAGTTATAGCTTTCAACAAGGGCGGCATGACTCCTTCCAAGTCTGCAAAGCCATCGGTAGAGAAACCCACCGTTAAGTCTAAGGGGGGGTTGTGACTCGTCACAACCTACCAATACTCAATGCTAGAAACCCACTGAAACCAACGTTGAAGCCCATGAACCCCAATTCAAATGGGTACCTAAACAATGAGTGCCACCTAGGAACAAAAACCCATGGCCTCACAAGGCTAATGATCCACACTCGAAACCTAGGCAGCCAAGACAAAACTATAAACATCAATGTATAATCAAGCCATGATGGGTCCCCAAGACCTTATTGCAAGTGCAAGGCTACTATGCATATAACACTTGGATTTAGCTACCTAAAGCCCAAACAACCAAAGGCCCTACTCAAACACCACCCTCAAGCTTGACCACACAAAACATCCCGTCAGAGACACTCAAAACATAAGACAATCAAGCCGCTAAGTCCATAGAACCTCCAAAGCCCAGCTCAATAGGGCATAAACCAATCTATCGCCCAGAACTGCAATCTATTAACAAATCGGCCACATCTAGTCCTAGTGATGCCCCTCAAATCTAAGAAGCACCTAGTATCATGTCAACCGCAACTACAACCAAGCCCATTAAACATAAGACCAAGCTACAATCTCAAGAGCAAACCAAGTAGTAAACATTAGCTACTGAACTCTTTAGCGCTATCAAACCTCAACCACCCGCCGCCAGGCTTAGACCCTCTTATGAGCGACAATAAATTCTAACCTTGGCTGTGGACTTAGCTGAAAATACTAGGGATGACTTGGTTGCTTGCCTCCAATGCTTGGATGCTACTTTCATGACATTGGCTAAAAGCTACAATTGACTAGACTTAGGCCTCTTGGAAGAACCTATAGCAATGGAAGTACAAACACTCCCTTGCTCTTGGGAGGAGTCAGAATTTGTATTTGTTAAGACTTTTGAAGCAACCGAGGAGTTAATTACAATTGAGATATCCAAGGAACAAGCAATCAAATAGTGTCTCATTACGTTGTATAGCAAGAACACAATCATGGCCACAAACCAGGAAATCAAGAAGTTGAAACAGTTTACTGACAACAACTCCTTATTTTTGTAGAAATGGTATGCTCTACAATTGATATGGGAGCTAGAGGGATGCCAAATAATGACCAACGCTGAACAACGATGCACAATCAAGGCATCGAATTATGACCCAACCTATGTAGCTCCAACTTCTTATAGGGTGTTGACTACCACTCATAACCGACCCCTGGAAGAACACATTAAAGGACATCCTTATTTAGATTGCATCCTCACCAAGGAAGAGCTACACATTGCTAGCCATGTGGACTTTGACAGTTTCTTGCTTGATGTCCTCACTTACATTATGCATGCCGGTATATATTCTTTAGACATGGATAGCTATGCTACTTTAGAATATAACCCTAATTTCTATGCTTGGATCATGTGACAATAAAACACTAAGATTATGTGCTGCAGGCCCTTCATCTGCTAAACATTTAATCCTAGGAAGGATTCTTCTCAATTCAAAAAAGGGAAGGGTATAGTACGGTGAATCAAACCAAACACATAAGGAGAATAGTAAAGGAAAAGCACACACGGGGGACCTCAATGGTAGGATAAAGCAACTGGTGATTGAGTAATCCATAATAAAATTTGAAATCAATAGACTGCTTGGAGGAAAAAGTATAATTATGTACTAAAAACAATTTAATCAGCCAAGCATGAAGTTTTTTCTTTTAGCAAGTGACTATTTGAAAAAGCATTAATGGCAAACCATGGCTTATGAGAGGAGCAAAAGATGTCGTAGTAAGATCGATCCCATCGCCTACCCTTCACAGAAGAGGAAAGAGCAAAGCATGGCCTCTCCCTTAATAACCGTGCATACAATCACCTCATGTTTAGGAGCATCCACAACATTGAAGGGGTAGTGACCAATGAGGAAGCCATTAGGAGGATCATGAACCAGTGTAACCTTGCCACATACATCAAAAAGTTCGAAGCATGACCAGACTAAGTGTGTGGAATTTCGGAGGATGTACGACTCTGATAAGGAGAGTGGGACAATGTCCTTGGCAAGCAGAGAAGGAATCAAGCAGGTGTAGGTCCTGCTCAGCAAGGCCTTAGTGGAAAAGGCATTAGGATTGGAACCAAAGGTGGAGAAGAGGCATAAAAGAGATGGCTATGCCATGCAAGGGATGAGGAAGGAAAGTGTCTTGACGAATGATGGTATAAGCATCGAGGACATCCCCAATGCAGAGGTCGAGCTACTGCAAGCCAAGGTGATCCACACCCTCTTCTCTAGTCTAAGATACAATTCACTCATGCATAGGATCAATGTGCCAGTGCTAAAGAGCATGGTGGCTCATTCGCTACATGAAGTGGATTGGAATGGTTACATCAAGAAAACCATACATCAATAAGCTAGGATACTAGCCCTTGGAAGCAGACCGATGGGTGGTGGAGAATCCCCAGCCTCAAAGGGAATTGATAAGAAGAAGCCCTCAACCAAGGCCTTATTCATAGGGTATGGAGGAGTCTTGACCACCCTTATTGGAGAGGCAATAAAAGAGGCGCAACAGAGAGAAGAGGGATCAGATGAAACACCTGAGAGGTCACCTCCTCGTCATGACAAAGAACAATCAAGTGATAGGACGGTTAGTGAAGAAGAGGGAGAGCAAGAAGCTCAATCCAGCAAGAGGAAGGTGAAGATGCCTAAAAAGAAGATGATAGATGAGAAGCAAGAGGAAGAGAAGAATAAAAAAGAGAAAGCAGACCTACTAAAAGCCAAGGCTAAGTAAAAAAGAGTTGAGGAAGCAAGCAGGAGAAAAGTTGCTGAACAGGAGGAGTTGAGAAGAAAAGAAGAGGAGGACTTAGCATAAGCTATGAACATGTCCATAGAGCAGCAGTGCAAGAAGGAGGAACTAGTAGCAATGAGCCCATCAAGGCAGGACAGAGGCTGGGAACTAGCAGCCAATCATCAAAAGACTTACCTCCACTTGCCCTAGAAGGAAAGGGCAAGGCCACACTCCACATGACCCCTCGACCCTCTTGCCAAATAACTTGATCATCATAACAACTCCAGGCACCCCAACCACAGTGGACGCCAACAACCTCATGGCATGGGTGCAGTTCCTCGTTGATAAGGCACATACCTCAATGCCCACCTCCAGTGCGGGAACCCCAACAACAAGAATGAAAAGACTGACAGTTGCAAACACCGAAGTGACCAATAATAGGTACTACTACCACAAAGCCATAGCCCGTTGACCAAGACAAGTGTGTCAAGGAGCTTTCTGCTCAATTGGAAAGGGAAAAGGAGGAGAAGAGAGCAGTAGTGGCGAAGTTGGAAACGAAAAGGGAAATGTTAAATGCCTTCTAGCTAGAAAAGACCCACCAAGTGGCCTTGCAATAAAAAGAAATCCATGCGCTAAAAGTAGAACTAAGGGCCAAGGAAGATGAAGAAGAATAGTGGAAAAAAAGATTGGAAGAAGAGAACCAAGAGCTTATCGGAATGCAAAGGGAGTACAAACTCCTGGTTCCACAGAAGGCCAGAGCTCGAAATACAGATGGGAAAACTCCAAGAGAGCATGGAAGAGCTCACCGCATAGGAAGCACATATAGCACAAGAGTAAGAAGAACAGAAAAAAGAGAGTGAAGAAGCAGAGCGTGGAATTCAAAGACAAAGGGAAGAACAGAAAACACCAGAAAAGAAGATTGGGTGCCTAATAGAAGAAAAAAAGAAACTTGTACAAAAATAGAAAAGGTAGGAGCTGTTGATAGTGGCCCTGTCACAAAGGCAAGGTGAGGGCTTGGAAGAGATGAACAAGTGGGCAGAAGAATGGGCTAGCTAGAACAAGAAAAGAGTCAAAGCCTTGGCATGCTATCTTGCTCAAGTCGAAAAAGAAAAAATACTTGCTGAAAGCTGAGCGACAGATGCCCAAGTGAGCTTCCAAACTCAGCAATGCGCCTTTCTAGATACTCAGAGGAGGGAAAGTCCATAGAAACAATAAAAAAGAAACTAGGAATGGCTCATAGAGCATTGAAAGAAGGACTGTTGATGCTGCCACAACCTAGTGGAGTTGGCCCAAGCCTGGAAGAGCAACACCATTATCTCCTATTGGTAGGCCTAACCTCGTAGGAAGTGGACACACAATCAGGTTCATCAAAGAAGAGTAGCCAGGAGAGGGAGGTGGATGTGAAATTTGGAATGGGATCACATGAATAAGAGCTTGTTCCACCGCCTCCTTCCCCGTGCTCTGAAGAGCAGGAACATGTAGACACCTCCGCAGAAAGAAAGGCGACATTGAGGGAAAGAAGGAAACAAATGGTGGAGGATACAAGGAGAAAATGGAATGCCAAGGGAGTGAGGACACCCTAAGCACCTATCCCACCATGTGAGGATGATGCCCTAGCGAGATTGCACGCCAAACTTGTGATTTGGGAGAGGCAAGAAATGTCGAGGAGCCCCTTTGACTTTAACTTCCAATTCCCCACCACCTTGCGTAGGGTTTTACCCATCAAGGTAGTGGAGGAAGTGATTAACATGGGAAGAAGGCTCGGGTAGAAATGGTTAGAGGAGAGAGCAATATCCCACCTTATGGGCCACTAAAGATGCTAAATTTTGGTAGAATAAGGCATTTGAAGTGCCAAGGTTAGTGATCGCCTACGAATGTCAACCTAAATGGAGAAGAAGGGTTTGCAACTCCAACCTAGACACTTGGGTGGCCTTTTGCAACATTCAACCCTTTGAGTAGAATGAACCAACCTTTATGCCTTACCCTCGAAGGTTGGGAGTGGATTTTGACTAGAGTGTCCACAGTTGCTACGACTTCCCTATAATCTATAATCCTCATTGTACTACATATGAAAAGGCCCTCGTCTTCACATCAAAGAACTTGTATGATACTCTAATCCAATTCACTAACAAATTCTCTTCATGCCTTGACCCTGACTTTATTACTACTTGTAATTACCTTAGACTAATTAGGATACTCCTTGGGCAAGACCCCAGCCTATAGGAACATGGCCTTCCAGTACTCCATTTCGATCCTAATGCTATAAATAGTTGCACGATGGCTTGACTAATGATGCAAGCTACCCCATTACCTTCATTTTTCTTAGCCCTTATAGAGGACATGAATGATAGCCACTTCACCCACTGCAATCATCCATTCCTCTCCACCACCACCCTTCAGGTCCGCCTAAACCTCAAGGGGTATCTCCAAAGCCGCCAGTTTCTTAACAAATCTATTAAGGACCCTTCTCCACCTCACTCAAATGATGAATATTAACTTCTGTCATGACTATGTAAGTTATTTTTTTTAAAAAGAGAAAAAAGAAGAAAAAGAAAAAGATATCACACGTAGATACCACAAGATGCATATGGATCACAGTCAGTGCACCTAGGGGTCATCAAGTTAGGTGCATTTAGTGGCCTCGATCGTGACCGGCTCCGTGCTTAGTGCCCTAGCCCTTTGGATTCCCCACAACACTTGCTTAGGACACATCAAGGGCAATACATACCTAGGAAGGTAATTCTTACCTAGGGTTAGACCTGTCAACCTAAGTCCCCCTGTATCACACCTCCCTTGTGCACAAACTGGGTCCTCAAGTGTGGCACCGCAAGGTTAGATCCATCTCCCAACTTCACAAGCACGGGCACCACGCACTCCACGGTAAGGTAGAAATGCCCCCTAGGTAGTGCACCTTTTTTTTCTTTCTAGGTACAAACAAATGCCTCGACCACCAGCTCCAGAGGCCCCATCATCCATGCAATGCACTCCCCATCTTAGGCAACATGCCACCATGCAGGCCCAACAAAGCAAGGGGCGGATGCAACAACCCCCCTCAAAAAGCGAATGAAAAAACTCATTTGGAATAGCACAAGAGAAGGCAGACAAGGAGGGCCAAACAACAAATCTATCCAACTTTATCTTCAATTTCAAAGGCATAAATCCCTCTAGCACACCTTCCACCAGGGCTCATATAAGGGCCTTTCAGTTTCATAAATCCCTCCAACACCAGGGCTCATTCCAAAGACAAGGGCCTTTCAGTTCCATAAATCCCTCCAACACCAAGGCTCATATCCAACACAAGGGTCTTTCAAGTCCATAAATCCCTCCAACACTAGGGCTCATGTCCAACTCAATGGCCTTCCAAAACCATAAATCCCTCCAACAAACTTTCCAATAGGGCTTGTATACACACTCAAAAAGCCATATGGCTACCCCAGCAATACCCTTCGCCTCACCACCTCCCAACAGTGCCATGGGACTATCACTCAACTAGGAGGGGGTAATCTTTACTACAAAGCAAAGGAAGCACAAAATGAGGTATCAAGAGAAAAAGCACAAGGTGGAAAAAAGGAAAATGCACCCTACAAGAGAGTGGGTCCATAAGAAATCTAAAAGCATGGGAAAAACCACCAGGAGTACAAGACGCAACCATGGAAGCCATAAGAAGCCAAAAGCAAGAAGCCGCACCTTTAAATATAAAGCGCAGCCAAAACCTCTGTAAAAGAGCATCGGGCTCTCACCCGTGCAAATTGTAAAGGTATATGGGTGGTAGGAAGGAAGCTAGGAAGATAGGAGAACAATGGAAAAAAGGGCTTAAGGCCATGGTTGACTATGTAAAAAGGCGATGATGACTGCCCAAGGGAAAGAGGGTTTTTTATATAAAATTCAAAAAGTAAATGAGAGCTCATTCTTTGGTGTGTGGCAAAGTGGACTCTTCTTCTTCTCTTCTTCTCTTCTCTTCTCTTTCTTGCTTGTGAGTGCTTGAGGGAGAGAGTGTGAGTGAGTGAGGGAGAGAGTGTGTGAGGGTGAGAGATCTTGAAAGTGAAGCCCTCCACCATCTCCTCTCTTATTTTTCTTCTCTTCTCTTCTCTCGTCTCGTGCATGGCTATGAAGGATGGAGCTTGAAGGAGGAGGCTTGAGGATGCTTGAGCGTGCATCACGAATCGTGGAGCTATCAGAGTGCTTGAGAGAGAAAGCAACTCAATCAGGCATTAAGATAAGCTCACTACACTCGTAGAGAGGGATAGCACATTGGCTATGTGAGAGATAGCCATTAATGCTCGCTTGAAACGCTTGAACAATAAGCATTCCGTGGGTCTTGACGATTTGCCTCTACAAGTATCCATCACTAGATTAGAGATCCTTGATTTGCTATGCCTCTATTGCAATGAAAAGAGTGCAAGGGTGAAGCACGAGCCAATTGAGAGTTGGTGCAAGAGAGAGCAAGAGAGCCATTGTGATTGAAGAAGATTGAGAGTGTAGGGGTGAAATAAGAGACAATAACCTCTAGGAGTTAATGTGATTATCCCTTTCTACATTGCTAGTCCCAAGGTCCCTTTTTGAACTATTTAGTGTCTGGAATTAATGAAAAGAGACACTTTTCTAGGATTATCTCTCTTTTTTAAATTTGTGTGTGTGTGTGTGTGCGTGTGTTTGTTGTAGGGGGCATGGAACTACATCCTGCAATATATTACATTTTTCCTTGCCATGTGGCTGATCTGTCAAGATTTGTGGATCTAGAGCATGGCTATGGCATCTTGTAGGCATAGAGTGAACTCATGATGATAAAACAAAGACACTATTTGTTACACAAGTGAATTAGGTTCCAAGATGGAAGCTTGGACTCATAAACACAATCTTGTGTATGACTGACAATGACAAGACACTTAACTGAAAGTACAAAGCATCATGACATTGTATTCATTCTATATGAAAAGTGGTAGTCAAGTACAATCCTTTATAGTTGTTGGATGGGTAGCAATCTTCCCTCTCTGTGCATATGGGATTACTGTAGCCTGCATGTCCTAAGCCCAGACTGCCTCATACAAAGAGGCTACATTAGGTGTGATTGCAAATATCTCAACACGCCTCCTCAATCACAACCAGAAAGTACAAAGTGTGTAGAGGCTTTAGTGAAAGTAACACCTGCAAAGTGTGGGCACACCATAAATGGAAAAACACCAGAGACTGTCTCGCAGAAAAGGCTAACTATGGGTACCACAAACATGATGGCCATCCAGAGGCTGTAAACAGGGGCCTTACAGAGGCTATAGTACAAGGCTACATGAGGAGTTTTACAAGCTTATGATAAAGACATTTGGGCTAGACATTACAAGGCTAAAGAAGTCAGTAAGAAATAGGATCAACGACCGGCAGGCCCTTGCAGTTTTCAGCATTACTTTTGTCATAGATCTTCAATTCATTGTAGGTCTTCTTGTCTAGCTTCCTGTACTTGTACTTCACTTTGTTTGCCACTTCAAGGTCTTCATGATTTTGCTTCTTCATTAACTTTGCTTGCAATAGTTGCATTAGTATTTATGTCCATGTCCCCCTCAAGCAAAGGTATCATTGTCTTTGAGGCAACGGAAATGACTTCAAAATCTTGCATTATCTTCAAGGTAGGAGGCATTTCTACAAATAATGATAGCACTTGAATGCTCTCAACTCCATCATTCTCTGCAAGTAAGACAAACAAGTCTTCCATATAGCCTTGATAAGAAACATGAGTCATGCTACTCTTTATGAAGTGTATCTTCATGAAAAAAATCATGTTTGTTATTGAAAAAAAACACCTCCAAATCTCTGATTTTTGACCAGCAAAAGAGTTGAAACTTAATGTGTCAAAAGACACAAGAGATACAAAAAACACTATGTATCAAGTGATACTAGCAAGTTTAAAATTTTGATGTTTGATGTTGATGTTGACTCTTTGATTGGCTCAAGCAGCTTGATTTCTTTCTTATCTTGCTGATTTGAATGGGGCAGTGAAATAGATCAGAGTGACAAAACCTTCCAATGGAGTGAGAAGAGTGAGATGGAAGAGGACCTTGATGATGATATTTGATTGAATATTCCAAGTCTTCCAAAAGCTCCACAAATGTCTTCACCTTAATGTTTATCACTAAGTAAGTTAGTAAATTAGAGTGGAAATGTCTTAGTCCAAGTGATAAGAGAGAGAAAATGAAGAAAATGATGGGTTTTTTAAGCGCTTGAGTTCAAAAGCTATGGAGGACTGTTAGGGTTTGAGGTGTATGCAACTTATTTTTCTGATGATTCAGCAGCTACAGTGGATCATTCCATCACATATTTGATGGAGATGAAGCTTAGGAGTCTTTCTTCAAATGCCCTATGCCTAGAGGCTCAATCGCACCGCACAGACAAAGATCAAGTTGTACGAACGGATACAGGTGTAGAATTTCCAGTGAGCTCAAATTCATACAATGATGGGCTAAACGATGAGTAATGTTGCACTGTGATGTACCAACGAGCTTCTCCACGAGTAGAGGAATGTTTCTCCAGAAGGAATCATGGGTTGAGATGGCCTATAGAGTAAGATATAGAAGCTCCAAGTGCTGTATGTTCTGTCTGGCTATGGCTTCCAAACAGTGGCTATGGGGTTCAAGGGAGAAATTGGAGTCATACACTCACACTGAGCTGGATGTGAGCTGGATAGAGGTTGAAAGGAATCAAGAGAGGCTCGAGAAGCAATGCCATGCCCGATTGGGCTCTGATACCATGTCGAGATGTGCAGATCTAGAGCATGGCTATGGCGGCTTGTAGGCATAGAGTGAACTCATGATGATAGAAACAAAGACAATGTTTGTTACACAAGTGAATTAGGTTCCAAGATGGAAGCTTGGACTCATAAACACAATCTTGTGTATGACTGACAATGACAAGACACTTAACTGAAAGTACAAAGCATCATGACATTGTATTCATTCTATATGAAATGTGGTCAAGTACAATGCTTTATAGTTGTTGGATGGGTAGAAATCTTCCCTCTCTGTGCATATGGGATTACTGTAGCCTGCATGTCCTAAGCCCAGACTGCCTCATACAAAGAGGCTACATTAGGTGTGATAGCAAATATCTCAACATGATCCATGTGCTCTCCTACTCCTGTTACATCACCATATTGGTGGTGGTGGCCCCTCTCAGTTGCATTCTCAAAGTTCTTAGCTATTTAAAAAATACTTTAATAGTTTGGAAATATGGCCTATTAGTGTAAAAGTGCTTGGCACTTGATCCCCACACCCTTAACTTGTTAATGCAAAGATACTTTATGTGATAGCTACACCCCCAAAATTGGTTAATGCATAAGCTCTTCCATTAAACTAAACTCTGCAAGCATTTGGCGATTTTCTTACTCTTGCATTCTAACTTTCACCAACCTAGCCATTTGTTGAGCCTTCATGTCCTCCATTGCACTCCCTAACATTGCAGACACTGCGAGTCACCCTCATAAGAAGATACTTTGTGACAATAGCACCAATCCCATCATGACTTATTGATTGGTAAAACCTTTTTTTATTTTGTTCTGTCATGACCTATTCACTATATGTTTAGTTTTTGTGACTTTGAGGCTACTCTTTGCCATGAGGTGGCCTCTATAGCTTGGAGGTGACCCTTGCTCAATGTTTTGTTTTTCAAATGTCGCCACCAAGTGGTTCATAGTAACCCTTTGTCATATGGCAGCCTCTATCACTTGTGGTGGTGATCCTTGTCTTGTGTTTTTGTCTTCAAGGGTCACCACCAAATGGTTCATGGTAACCCTTTGCCCAAGGGTAGCCTTTGTCACTATGTAGCTGTTGAGATTCAGCAATCACACTCACTAAACAGCCTCTTTGTATGGAGCTTCAGGGTCAAGGATATGCAGGCTAACCTATCCCATATGCACAATGGTGCCTACTGCAGTTTCCTACTTTCCTATAAAGCATTGCACTTGCTTCCTTTTTCTTAATGCAATGATAGTACTCTTTTCTTTTCAGTGAAGTGTCAATGTCATTGTCTACATACACAAGATTGTGTTTATGAGTCCAAGTCTCAATCTTGGAACCTAATTCACTTGTGTAACAAACAGTGTCTTTGTCTTCTCCATCATGAGTCCACACTTCTCCTTTCATCCACCATAATTCACTGCCATGCTCTAGATCCTGCATTTCTCACATGGTATCAGAGCCCAGTCGGGCATGGCTCAGCTCGGCTTAGCTCTCCTCTGCTCTCTCTCAACTCATGTTAATCTCTGGTCAGCTTAGTTCCATCTCATGACTTCATCTCCCAACTCTATCCTCACTGAAGCTTCCATGGCAGCCATAGCTAGCAGCACCCTGTCAGATTGAGCTGCTTATATCTCACTCCACAGGTCAAATCTCTTGGAGCTTCCTTCTGGAAAAGTATTCTCCAACTCACAAAGCTTCCCTGTATCACATCAATCCATGACATTTGGCTATCTGAAGCTCAGCATTGTGAAAATTCCCAGTCCACTGCCATAGTCTTCAACTGTGACCTGCAGGACATACCCTCCATGGAGCCTTCATATCTCTCTCTGTAGAGCATATCTTCAGGAACTTCCTTCTAGACATATCTTCCTTCACTCAGGACGCTCCCTTCTGGCACAACAAACAACCACATTGGTGATCTACAGCCGTGGCATTGCACAAATTCGACGTCGCTGCCCCAAACTGTGCTGTGGCTGTTCGCGCCCTCTGCCTGCGTCGTGCTGTCCACGATCTGGACGATTTCCATAGGGCTTTGATAGCCCTTGACATAAGCTTCCTAGACATGTAAATTTTTTTGAAAATTATCAAGTATAGCTCTTGCAATCTGAGAAAAACCAGGCCCCTGTCTCAGAAACCCTAATTCCACCATAGCCAAAATCTCTCAAACTTTTTTTCCTCAGTTTTTCTCACTCCTGACACTAAACCAAGCTAAAGTCCACTCTAATCCATTGACCCAGCATCAAATCAAGGAGGGGAAGGACCTGAGAAGATTGAAGAACGACCGAACGATCCCGAACAAGAAGAATCAAGCTCAACATCAACACTGATATAGTGTGTTTTCACACTGTCACTAACTGTGTCTCTTGACACACTGCATTCTGCTCTTCTACTGATAAAATCTCAAAATTCTGGTATTGATTTGCTGCTAATCTTGAAACCTCAACATGGGAAAAGACTCTCCAAATGCTCGATTCAAAGGAGTCGGGTTTCACACCTGGCAAACCCGCATCAAGCTCATCTTGATGAAAAAGGGTCTCTGGGCCATCACAAATGGCAAAGAGAAGAAACCTCGGGATGCGGACCTTGCAACTACTTGGCAAAAGAATGATGACTGAGCCCAGGCCATTATCAAACTGGAGCTAGACGATAGTTATATCCACCATGTGGATAACTATGAGACCTCACAGGATACATGGAAAAGACTTGACACCTTGTTCGGTGCACAATCTAAATCATCAAAGTATGGTCTCCTGATTGAGTTCTTCAGGCTTGAAATGAAGTCCAGCACATCACTTGCCACACATCTCAATTACATGGAAGGACTCCTAACCCAACTTGCAGGAATCAACGTTAAAATGGATGAAGATGTTTGCATCGGTGTTCTACTTAAGAGTTTTCCTCCTGAATATAATAATGTATCGACAACTTTAATCAACATGCCAAATCCTGAACTTGTTGATATCCAGGCATCTCTGTTAGAAGAAGAAAAGAAACTCAAAAGCAAAGAAGAGCCCAGCACTTCAAAGGATGAACAAATGTTATATGTAAACAACAGATACAAAGGTAAAAAGGAACCGCTCTTCTGTGACTTCTGCAAAAGGACCGGACATACTGAAAAGTCTTGTCATGCTAGGAAGAGGTCCCAAAAGGCCTATCTTGCAGCTGTGAAATAAGAAGAAGACCATGGACCAAAAGATGAAGATGAAGATGAAGATGAAGACCACCAGGATCGGAAGGACAAGACTCATCGGTCCTTCTACTCTCATAACTCTGATAGACTGTTTTAAAAGCCTTGTACTTCCTTGCCCTAATGCTTCCTGCCATAAGCTTTGTAAAACTCCTTATGTAACTTGGCATTACAGTCCATGTACACTTTGTGAGGCCCCTGTTACAGCCTCTGGATGTCCATCATGTTTTGGTGCCCACACTTAGCCTTTTCTGCGACAGCCTCTGGTGTCTACCATGTTTGTGGTGTGCTCACACTTTGCAAGTGGTTCTCATTACAGCCTCTACACACTTTGTGCCTTTCTAGTTGTGATTGAGGAGGGGTGTTGAGATTCAGCAATCACACTCACTAAACAGCCTCTTTGTATGGAGCTTCAGGGTCAAGGATATGCAGGCTAACCTATCCCATATGCACAATGGTGCCTACTGCAGTTTCCTACTTTCCTATAAAGCATTGTACTTGCTTCCTTTTTCTTAATGCAATGATAGTACTCTTTTCTTTTCAGTGAAGTGTCAATGTCATTGTCTACATACACAAGATTGTGTTTATGAGTCCAAGTCTCAATCTTGGAACCTAATTCACTTGTGTAACAAACAGTGTCTTTGTCTTCTCCATCATGAGTCCACACTTCTCCTTTCATCCACCATAATTCACTGCCATGCTCTAGATCCCGCATTTCTCACAGTAGCCACCCTCATCGAATGTTATAGTCTTTGAGCATCACCACCAAGTGGTTCATGGAAACCCTTTGCCTAGGGACAACCTCTATCACTTGGTGGCAACCCTCATCTAATGTTCTAGTCTTTGATAGTCATCACTAAGTGGTTCATAGCAATCCTTTGCCACAGGATAGCCTCTATCACTCGATGATGACCCTTGTTTAATGTCCTTGTCTATCACTCAGTGGTGACCCTTTTCTAGCGGTCTATGGAAATCCTTTTCTCATGGATAACCTCTATCACTCATGGTGATCGTCGTCAAGTGTCCTTGTCTTCTAGGGTTACCACTAAGCACTTTGTGATATCCTTTGCCACAAGGTAGTCTCTATTTCTTGGTGATGACCCTTTCTCAATATGCTTATCTTCAAGATGACCATCAAGTGGTTCTGGCAACCCTTTGCTTAGGGGCAACCACTATCGCTTGGCAATGACCCTTGTTTAGTGTCCTTATTTTCGAGGGTCACCATCAAGTAGTTTGTGTGGCATCTCTTTCCCCAAGGGTAACTTCTACCAGCTGATGGTGACCCTCATCAAGTGCCTTTATCTTCTAAGGTCATTATCAAGTGGTTCATAAATGTAATAGAGCAGTCTCTATGTCTCCATGGTGAATCTTTAGGGTTTATATTTTAGGATTCATGGCACCTTAAGGTCCTCTTGTAGAGGTATAGAAGATATCACGATCACCACATAGTTCTTATTGAGCTACATAGAATAGAGAGGTAAATACAACCTGCAATACCACACTTGTCCTTTCAAAGATTGGTCTAGGAAATTTGTGATCACTAGGCCATAGACATGAATGGACAACCTTGGTAATTCTCATAGTTCAAGGGATTGCTAGAGAATTTATCATCAAATTTTTTGAAGATGCATATTTATTACAACCCATGCCTATAGGGTGACAATCATGCATAGAGATTTCGATAGCTTGCACCACTTGTGACTCTGATATTATAGGATTTTGAATCCCCTGGAGATCCCAAATTGTTGCATGTGGGAAATTCTTACTCTCCCACCTCTTCATTGATTAGACGAGCTAGGTTGAGATCCCCTAATAAACATGAGAAGGACACATGCTTACGGAGAGCACTAGTAGTGGAAGAGCTCAAGCCCAGGGTAGAGGCCACTAGATCATGCCTAGCCTATCGGCCTAACCTATTGAAGCCTGCCTAGCCTACCAAGCCTCACAAGCTTGAGATTAGACACCAAACTAGCTTGAGCCCCATGAGCTAGTGGGACGGGGGCACAGGGCTCGCGAGCTTGAGCTCATGGGATGTGGCCATTTGGGCCTCGGGCTATGTTGTAACTTTGTTGCAATTACCCCATGCATCATTATATATATTGTCTTGATCCAATAATGTTGAGGGCTCTAAAGATGATCAAGAATCATACCCCATACTTTTGAGGAAGTTTCCTTATATGAGGGTTGATGATGTGAAAGTTATTTTCATTTCCTTTTATGAGCAAAAGTGCTTGATCATTTCTTATTTGTATTGATTGAATTTTTAAATCCTATTTTTGGTACTAGTGCTTTGGAACTCTTATCTCATTTGATGATTGAATAGGGAACATTGGAATCTTATCTTATGTGACATGCAAAAAATATATGTTTCTTTACAAATATTTCTAGTAGAGGCTACCATGGGAGAGCCCAATAGTAAGTATCTATGCCTCTCTTTAGAGGTTAGTTTGTGCTCTTTGAAGTGTCATTGAGAATAAAAACTTGAGGCCTATGTCTCTAGGACTACATGCAACCTTCTTAGCTCCATGGAGGGCCTTCTTGCTATTAGGAGGACCTTGTGGGTACCATGAACACATGGATTGTGCGAGTCCCACAAAATCCAATTATGGGTGAAGAACATGCATCAATGTGTTTCTTATCCTCAACACTATATATGATCTTCCAAAACACGAGTCATTTCTATAATGCAAGCTTATTTTTGCAAATCAAAGCTTGCATTTTGTAACTTTTTTTTTTGTGCTAGATAATGAAGCTACTCCAATTTTGCTGTTAAAAGTTTAAGGTCACTACCCTTTAGTTCATTGTAGCTCGCCTTGCCCAACACTCTGGGGATGGGGTGGTTCAAGAAGATGAAGTTGATAAAGAGAATGTGCGTAGAGGTGGCATGAGATTGAAGAAGCTTAGTGATTGGGTGTGCATGAGTATGAATAGACGAGATGGCAATTTGAAGCTAATATGGTAGATATCAAAGAATAGGTACAATCAAAGGTGATTTGTGGTATGATATGAAGAATTATATTACATTTCAATCCTCCAAATCCCAAATCCAATCCTAATCTCACCACCAATCACAAACCCAACCCCACTCCCCAGAAAAATCTCACCACGCAAGCCATAGCCACGCACACACTCAATCTTTCAACCCCTACCCTCAAGGGGACTTGTAATTTTGCAATGGCTTATCTATTCATCACATTATATAATTTTGAAAAGTAATGAGAAAATGGAAATCTAAAAAAGGGTTCTCATTCATATTGCTAGACTTGTTGATTATAATTTTTTGGTAGTATTGTCTTTCTTGTGTCCAAGAGGTGCTTTAAATGTTTGTGTTTCTTATGTGGAAAAACCATGCGCAATTGTCTCTATTAATAAAAGTTTAGAAGTCAAACTAATGGCTTTCTAATGCAGATGCATGGCATTGTTTGTTATCTCTTTGCACATAATGCTATTTTCCTTTCTCATTGGGACCTAGCAGACATTAAGAGAGAGTAGTTAAAGATAATGTGATGTAAATAAATCCTTTGATCATGTGAATATAAAGTAAAATAGGCAATGAAAATAAAAATGTACTTTTTTGCCATTAACATAGAATTTAGACAAAGTAGAAAGTTGGATGTCTTCATTGTGTAGGTCCCTCCTAAATTGTCATAATGTGCACATTGACCCTAGCTTCATATTGAGGGTTAATATGAATGTGTTTTTGGCTATTTTTTGTTGGATTTTTGGGTGATTTTTGTATGATTTGAATGATGATTGATTGGTTTGGAAGTGTTTTAGAGAGTTTTGGATAAGGTTGAGTACTTTTGAAAGAGTTATGATATTTTTTAGTGGAGATATGATATGCTGAAAGGTTCTGTTGAGTGCCTGATAGGTTTTGGTTCGTTCTGTTTAGCTTTTGTTTTGTTTTGATTTATTTCTAAATGAGAGGTTGGAATAATTATTGATGGATTTTAAGGGAGTTTGGAAGCTTATTGAATTATTCTTGATGGTTTTGAATGGTTTTAGTTGAGCCAAATGCTTTTTGATGATCTTTTGTATAGTATTGTAGACCCTTTGTTGAGCTTCTGTAGAGCCTTTGTCTCTGTTTTGTTTCTATTATGTATGCTTATGTAAGTGTTCTATGGGATGAATGTGTAGCTTGGGGAAGTTTTCTAATCTTTGAAAGAGATGAATACAAGTTCAAAATAGCTCAAAGAAGTGGAAGAAGTAGATGTTGAAGACTCAAATGAAGACTAAAGTGATAGTGACACTATTGAGCTATGAAATGACATTGTAATGGCTCTGCAGACCCTTCATATCAGACATACCTCTTGGGAGGGATATCCACGGCCAAAGAGGGATTATGCATGATTATTCTTTATTATTCCAATGTAATATTGAAAGAGAGCATATGTGAGAGTGATAGAGAGTGAAAGATAGCCAATTTTTGTATCTACATGAGAGAGACTATGAAAATTATGAAGACGATGATGATTAAAAGTTGATCTTTCTTTTGTGTTCTCTTATTCTTTGATGGATTTGATGAAGAATATGAAGAATTTGTTGAAGTTCTATTGTGATAAGCCCGTGGAAGAAATGTTATATGATGCTGCGTGAAGATTTGAGAAGATTGGTGTTGTTTTTCTTATTATGGTTGATTAAACTATGAAGAACATGCTTATTGGTGATACAATATATATTTTATTACATTAGATTCCCCATTTTCTTGGTGTTTCTCTTGGGGCTCCATATTTTTGGTGCACAACCAAGGAAAGCTACCATCAACAAGCACTAACAGAGGCCCAAAATGGAAGAAGTGGCACCGTTGAAGAGGAAGAAAAGCAATGGAAGATTGGAGAATCCCTGCATCAACTGTTGAAGAATTGGAGGTTTTCATTACCAAAGCCACTTTCTACAAGAAGTGCATCCCTCGATGGCAGAAGCATGTCACTATCTTGATGCGAGCTCTATGTGAGGAGACAGACTAATTCTAGTGTCCCTTAAAGCTACAAAAAGTTGTATCACAATAGCCAATTGTTTTCCACAAAATTGAAAAGAGAAGTTAAGAGCAATATTTAAACACCCATGAAGTGCCGCAAAGGATCGAACTAATGCAAATTTTATGCGGGAATTCAAAGTTGATGGAAGAGGAACATGAGGATTCCTCAATTTTAAGAGACTGAGGAAGATGGAAATGCAAACTTTGGCCATTGTGGTAGTTACGGATTTTTCATAATTTTTTTGATAGTTGGATTGAAGAAAGATAGCTTCTCGGCCATTCGAGATGTCAAGCTAGACATGTAGAATTTTTTAGATTCGCAATCGGTCAATGGACGGAGGAACTGTGGGTATCCAGACATTTCAAAGGTCAAAATTGACCAAAAGAGGACAAAAAATGGGCATGGGCTTTAGGGGGCCCAAAGGCCCCTAATTTTTTTCGTGTGGTGGGTTGGCGGGGGTGCGTTTCAAAAATGGCGTAAGCAGACACGCCACCTCCCTCGCGAGTGACGATTTGATGGAGGGGTGGGGGGCTGAGAGCAACCCACCCAGCTGATCATATTCATCAATATCCTATTTTTTTCGCTCTCCATAGCCACTTTCCAAATGCAAAATGGCTACTAGAATTAGTATTTCTCTCTCCTCTCTCCTCTTATTGCCCGTTCATATGCGTGATTCTATGAGAGAAGGGGGTGGAGTTTGATGAAAGATGCTAATGGAGGAATGGTGTCAGAGTGCAAAGGATCGTAGATCAGGCTGTGGAAGAGCATCAGCAGCCTCCCAACCTTGAAATACAAGTCTCGAAAAGTGTGTTTCTATGTGTAAGCAATTGTTCCCCTTGTTTTATGATAGATTTTAGGTGAAATTGTTTGGAAATTGTTGTCTTTGATTGATAATGCTATAATCCATCAAATATGCTGAAGGAAATTTAGTCTCATAACAATTTGTACATAAACCCGCAACTACGTGGTTTTGAGAAAAATGGTCAATTTTGGGGTTTTTGTGGTTCATGTGGAATAAAAAATTGATATAAAATTAATGCTCAATACACATGATCAGTTCAAACTGGAAAATTAAAAAATATTATATTTTATGTATAAATAAATAAGAAAAAATGGAGAAAATAAGGTTTTTACATTCAATAAATAAGGAAAAATAAGATTTATGTGTGTGGATGTGTGATATGACTAGAGCATGAGGAATGAGCCTTAGTTTAGCCTTGTCTTTGTGTTAAAGTGGATTCTTTATCACTTTTATAGGGAAAAACACATAAAAATTTACTTCCTATACCTATCAACGTATGCATAACCTAATCGGTATGGAGGAGGAGGGGTTTTGAGGGTGACTAATTGCTGATAAGGTTCTAAATTTTGGATCTTTTGTTGATGTATGGCATATAATATGTTTATGGTTTAAGTTTAAGAGGGTCTAGTAGCACAAGAATGCTTGGTGCTGACCCTAGCAACGCATCATTATGTGTAGACTAAAATCGTTGAAAGAAATATCTTTGCACCTCACAATGCTAATTTCTAAATGATAAAATGATTGAGTACTACGGTTCATACACAATTTCATTGCATATAACTCATGGTGTCATTAATGGATGCATTGCAATTATATTCATGCATATGACCTACGTTGAGTATGTGAGATGTTCTAAGCTATAGGTTTAGACGATCGGTTTCCTTGGGGACTATTTAGTGAGGAAAATATCTAAATCTCCTAGAACATTTGAAAACAAGAATGGAGTTTGTGACGTACATGCTATTTGTGTTAGCGGCGCATCAACAAGGGGCAACCCCCGAGGTGTAGGAGAGCCATAGTGGGCCGCAACATTCATCTGAGGGGTGCCACCTCTTGTCTGTGCTTACATGGTGTTTTACATTGATATGTATAGGGACTCCCTGTGAGGAGTGGGAAAAGGTTTAACCGTTGGATTACAATCCAAAAAAAACATGAAATTGACGATAGAAGTTAGGGTAGTATGTCCCTTAAACGCTCCTGGCCGCGAGGTCGAGGGGGTGTATACTTTGAGTGTAGAGAGGCTCGTAGAGCTAGTGTAGAGAGGCCCAGCTGCTTAGAGCTAGCGTCAAGCTTGTTTTAGGTCCCAATAGGTGGTGCATTTTTTGAGAGCCGCTAATAAGTGTGGCAGTTTTTGAATCTCGGTCAATTAGGATCAATTCATTAGTGTATGCCAAAAGCCAGTGAGATAAACTTAAAAGACCATCAAGCCGAGCTTCAAAAGAAAGAAAGAGCTAAATGGACTAGAAGACTGGCCAAAATAATTAGAAGATATTCTCTGCAAATGAAGGAGTTGTCCAATATTCTTACAAGGGCGGGATCTTAGTAACCCTAGCTCAACACATAGTTCATTAGGGAGAGGAAGCTCTAGTACTTCCCCCCTTCCAATCAGTCCATCCACTTTGTGTGGAGTGATAGTTTCGATTGTTCAAAATCCTTTAGCGAATCTGGTTGTTACCATGGCGGCACAACCCATTGCAATCCCACCAGGGACGTTGGACTTGCTAGCCTTGAGGTTTCCTCTATCCATTTTTAATGGGTTAGCAAAGGAAGATGAGGAACTTCAATGGCTCTAAAAGGATGAGCTACAATGTGGTATCACAGCCTAGAGGATGGAACCATAACTACGATTGACCTATTCTTTGTGGCCTTTCGAAGAGAGTTTGCCCTTGAAAGGGGAAGTTAATATTGACTATGTGTCCTCAATGTTATACATGAAGAACCTCACGAGAATGTCCATGGGTATGCCAAGAAACTGAAGGAGGTATTCCATAATTTGCAAACCTATATTCTTGTTCCAGTTGCTGCTTAATTGCAATACTTTTTGAATGGGCTAGACTTTAACATCCAAGTGCAGTTGAGTAGTAATGCTCTTGCTGACATTGTTACGGCTATACATATTACATGAGCATAAGAGGTAGAATCGTGATTACAAGTAGCTTATACCTCTAGGGAAAATTGGAATCCGAGTTTAGGGTTTGGAAATACTTTAGCGCTGACGAATGGAGATCAAGGGATGCCCATGAGTCCTTCGAATGGGAGAGGAAGCATAATTCTAAATGTGTCCATGTTGCTAGTTCCTCCTAGTGTGACCATGCTTATGACTAGTCAAATGGCTCCACCAACTGTTGGAAGCCGAATGATAAATCCTGCCATTGTTCCAAGGAATCAACAGCCATTCCCTAATCAAGTGGTTGGGCCAATACATCGATAGGTAGATGATCGCGGCTATGAGTTAAGTGCTTCGAATGTCCTTGGCAAAGCTAAGGATATGATGAAGCACTATACTAATATGATTAGCAAACAATATAGAAAAATAGCCATTAATGTCGATTTCCTTAAGAAGCAGTAGAATTTGATAGGGAGTCAACCCCCTGAAGAGGGTATCCCCTCACAATTCAGCTGTAAGTGATGTGGTGGCCAACATTTCCCTAGAAATTGTCCAAATGTTAAATGCGATGTATGTGGGAAGTCCGGCCACTTAGCTAGTACCTATTTGGAGTAAGATTAGCTCTCTCCATTAAGAAAGTAAATAGATAGGTCCAGTTAATCATCGAGCACAAGGGAATAATCTCCAGCAAGATGAAGGACTGGAACAAATATTACAAAGAGGGAAAGCTATGGTAGAGAAACTACCTAGTGGTAATGGAGTTAGCCTTATAGAAGTTGTTTGTGCCAATGGAATTGAAGCTTCTATTACAAGAGGTCAAAAGGGTAAAGAAGTCGATAAAGCCAAGGCAAAATCTGTCAAGGGAAACCCCAAGCAAGATGATAAGGGGAGTCAAGTCCTTAATCCTGATATGGAAGGTGAACCTCTGAAGGCTGTAGTAGATGGTAAACTTGACCCCAAGAAGGATAAGGAGTCGTGAAAGAAGAAAGAAAAATCCAAGAAAGAAGCACCAAAGCTAGTTCAAAGACCAAAGAAGAGAATGGTCTTGGCGAGAAAAGAGAGCTATTGCTAGCTTTCATGAATTTGATTTAGCGAGTTCTCTTTGCAAAGTTAAGCTAGATGTAAATCTTCTACAGTTGATTAAGTTGTCTTCAAGAGTCTGTAAGGAATTTAAGAAGATTCTACACACTGGGTATATTGTTGAGCCCTTTGGGAATAGTGCGAGTAGGAGATGATTGGTTTGAGCATGCTAAAAAGCATCGTTCGAAGGTAGCAACATATGTTGATGGAATATTAGTGGGCCATGCTATTGTGGACACATGATCCTCTATCAACATTATGAGTTACAAATTGATGGAGAGACTAGGATTAGAAATAAAAAAAGATGCCTCCACAATCCTCCAAATGGCTAATGATAGTTTAAGACAACCCAAAGGTTGCATTACTAAAGTCCATGTGACCATTGTTGTTGGCAATGTAGAATGCATTCTGGACTTTGGGGTCATTAGGTTTGTGGGGTGACCTAGCTATCAAGTATCGATAGGCAGACCATGGATTTTACGAGTAGACTGTCAGGTTGATATACTCGCCGCTGGTCGATTGATCTTTTGGCCAAGGTGCTAGGTGTATAGTAGTAAGATGCCTATCTTGAATCTCCTTAGAGTGAGAGAGTTCCTTTATCTTTGTCAAAGTTTGATGCACTAGACGCTCCATTTGCCAGTGAGACATCGTCAAGTAATGAATCCAATGAGGGGTCCACTATAGAGGATATCTACCAAGTAACTTTGAAGGAGCCAATAGAGGTTCAAGAGAGGATAAGGAATGCGGATGTAATTGAGCTCAATCTTGGTGTGATGAATGATTCAGGCCAATTAAATAAGAGTCCATGCTTAGTTCAGAAGAAAGTAAGGACTATGTGTCCTTGATTCAAGAATTCTGTGATATTTTTGCTTGGACTTATGATGAGTTGAGAGGCATTCCTCCCAACCTGGATGGTCATACGATTCCTTTGAAGCAAGGTAGCTGTTGTGTGCAACAAAAATTAAGGTGTATGCTTTTTGAATTAAGGGATGGGCCTTTCGAAGAACTAACTAAGCTACGAAAGGTTGGCCTGATATTTCTGGTTCAATACACAGAATGATATTCACCAATTGTTATCATGAAGAAGAAGAACAATCAGATTCAGCTTTGCGTAGATTTCAAAGAGCTTAGTAAAGACGATTAAGGATTACTACCCGTTGCCATTCATTGATCAGATTCTAGGCCAGTTAGCGGGTAGGGAAATCTATTCATTTATGGATAGCTTTGCTGGATATAACTAGATGGCTATTACCAAGGAAGACAAATTGAAAATGACATTTATCATTGTCTTCGGTACCTTTGTGTATCATGTGATGGCCTTTGATCTATACAACACACTTTGATCTTAGTAAACAAACAGTTGATAAGACCTTTGGTGTGATATCTCCCTAGAGGAGTTGAAAGTCTTTATTGATGATCTGGGGGCAACCATCACAAGGGAGCGACAACTAATTATTCCTGAGGAAATGTTTCGAGCATTGAAGATAATTTTGCATTGCTCTTAACCCTAAAAAGTGCATATTTGGAGTGCCCTATGGGTTTTTACTCGGCCATGTGGTTAGTTCAGTTGGTATTGCGATTGTTCTAAAAAGATAAAGATTATAGTCTTTATGAGCCCGCCACCACATACTCCAAAAGAGGTGCACAACTTTCTGTCTCAGTGGGATATTATCAAAGATTCATCAATGCATTGGCAAAAAGAGCATTGCCATTGATGAACCTTCTATCATTTAATTATTTGTTTGAGTGGAATAAAGCCTATTATGTGTCCGTTGAGGATATGAAGTAGGAATTAGCAAAAGCGCTAATCCTAAAAGCACCCAGGAATAGGAGAATTTTTCTATATATTTTCAGTAGCTACAATACATAGTATTAGCTACTGCTATTTAGCTTGAATTTGAGAGGAGAAATGATATCATCCAATTGCCTTTACTGGTAGGAAATTGGGGATATCTGAAGTTAACTATACATACATGGAGAATTTGTGCCTTGGAATGGTCTTTGCAATGAACAAATTTAGGTATTATATTCTCTATGAGAAGGTAGTATTCTTTACAAAAGCGGAAGGATAAAATAATTGAGAACTATGGTTCATACACAATTACATTGCACGTAACTCATGGTATCATTATTGGATGTATTGCAATTGTATTAATGCATATAACCTACGTTGAGTATGTGAGATGTTCTAAGTTTTAGGTTTAGATTATTGGTTTCCTTGGGGACTATTTAATGAGGAAAATATCTAAATCTCTTGGAACATTTGAAAACAAGAGTGGAGTTTGTGACGTACGTGCTATTTGTGTTAGTGGCGCATCAAGGGGCCAATCCCCGAGGTGTAGGAGGAGAGCCGTAGTGGGGCCGTGGCATTCAGCTGAGGGGTGTCTCCTCCTGTCTGTGCTTACATGGTGTTTTACATTGATATGTGTAGGGACTTCCTCTGAGGAGTGGGGGGAAGGTTTAATCGTTGGATTACAATCCAAACACAAAATTTAGGATAGAAGTTAGGGCAGTGTGTCCCTTAGACACTCCTGGTCGCGAGGCCAAGGGGGTGTGCTCTTTGAGTGTAGAGAGGTCCATCTACTAGTTCTTAGAGCTAGTGTTGGGCCCATTTTAGGTCCTGACAGAAGTAGAAACAGAGAGAATGAACATCCATGGGAGATTTGGCCTTCATCAAAAAATTTCTAGACATCATCAAAAGTGGAAGATTGTGAAGAAGCTTTGAGAGCCATGGTCGGTTGAAGTCACAAGAACAAGAAGGAAAGAGTTGGAATCTATTTTTGGATTCTCAACAGCAAGATACATGGGATGCTTGGTGCACTGACAAGTTTATCCAATTGGCAAACCATTGGAAGCTAATAGATAAAGTGTTATTCATGACCTATGCTATTGAAACCCTCTAAAGTTTGTATTACCAAGACAATGGCACTATGGCAATCCTCAGAAGAATGAGTTTTGATACCTTCAAAATTGAATATCTTCTCTTCTATAGTGAAATGAAAGCTGAATTCAAAGATGTTGAAAAGAAGGAAGTAGAAGAAATGTTGGCAAGAGAGTCCTCTAGAGATTGAAGCCCTTTTGATTTTGTTTTGTTGAGTATAGACAAATTGGGTGGAACTAACTCCTCCTCGATGGATGGCACAATTAAAGGGGAGGCACTAGAATGAGTCCAAAGGTACATGAGAAGAGAGAAGGCAAAAATCAAAGTCGAGAATAAGCTAGTATCAGAAGCCTCCTTTGACGGCCTTTGCGACACTCTTTATAGAAGTCTCCATGTCAACTCAAGGTCCCCTTCCTAGTCAAATGCATCCTAGAAATATTGATGGACATGCTAGTGAATGTAGTCTCATCGCCCATCTTTAAGGGAGAGTACAATGAAGACCTTGATCTTCATGTAGTTGAGTTTATGGTAGTGTGTGTAGCCAACAATGCCCAAAACCTTAAGAATTGGTTGGTTATATTTCTTGCCACTTTCAAAGGTGCAGTGTTTTAGTGGCATGAGAGACAAGTAGTAGGAACTTTTGGCACATGGGACAACCTGAAGTTGGTCTTTCTTACTAAATTTAGGTGTCAAGATTTTGAAGAGTGGATGTGAGAGGAGTTCATGAACTTAAGTCAGGTCCTCTAGTAAATGGGTGGAAGCATATATCTCTAGAATGGAATCCATACTAAAGAGGTGGACCAACTATCACTTGGATGAAGGCATCTAGAAGGAAGTTTTTCATAGAGGCCTACAATCAGAAGTTTGAAAGTTTGTGGAATTGAGAAGAGTTTCAACCTCCAAGCTATAGTAGTGGAAGGTGTAAGACTGTATGATGAAGTTGAAGCAAGGTTGTCAATGACCTCAGGAAGAGGACTCTTATCTCCTTCCATGCCAGGGATGGTATACCTACCAAATATAGTTCCATGGACTATTCCCTATCCCTATTCTCAAATGCAAACAATTTTGCAATAGTGTGCACCAAATCCACAATGGCCATAGACCATAGTACCTCGAATGATAGTTCAACCACAACAATAATGGTCTCAAACAGTTCCCCCAATGGCAATTCAACAATAATAGTGAAACCCTACCAACTGGAACCAAAAACCCCACGAGTCTCAACAAGAATTTTGAATTAGAATCATAAAAGAGGACCCTCTAGATCAACCCACATAGTCTATGTAGTGATTACTAAGACTTTGCAAGACCCTACTGTGAGTACTCTAGGAGGAGAAAATTTGAAGCACTATTTGTCCAATTCAGTTTGCAAGCATCGAGAAAGAGTTGATGGATGTGATTACAGAACAACTGTTGTAGATGCTGAAGGTGAATACCAGTAACATATGCAGTCCTACAAGAGGTGGAAGAGATGTGATGGGATCTAATACATGGTGTGGAAAGTGCCATAAGCCAAGATATTTAGCCACTCAATGCACCCGAAAACCAACTATCCTTGGGGCCTTCTATTCATACTATTTAAGGAAGAACCATACATAGGATATCTGCTCTCTTAAGGAGATGCGAGAAAGAAGGAAGAAAGAGGAAGAAGCAAGATTCAACTTGTTGGAATCCAAGATGATCACCTAGGATATAAGACCAAAGCTTAGAGAGTTTGGTCCTAATTTCGAACCAAGGAGGTTCCCCTCTCAGAGTTACATAGGACGACAGTTTGTTAGTGGCCAGAGATCAGAAGTGGAGTGTTGCAAATGTGGAGAAAAGGGACATATCTCACCAAATTTTCAAAACGCTAGAAGGTCCATGGACTACAAACCCTTATGCAATCGTCGATGCAAAGAAGAAGGCCACATTGCAAAAGATTACCTCAGTCCAACTCCTATGAAAGCTAATATCATCAATAACCAATAGAAGACCCAAGAATCTGCCTCCAACTTGTTGGAATTGGAAGTTATTGCAATAACGCATGCCAATAAAAGAGAATCCACAATTCCAAAAGAGAATATACTTTGTCAAAATGATGAAGTTCAATTTTCCAAAAGAGAAATAGAATAATACATAACAAAATGGTATAGTATAGAGCAATCTAGTACTATAGAAGGATATCGAGACTGTTACAAAGATAAGACTAGAGGTCCAAGAGATAGAGGAGTGATTGTTGTATCATTTTGTTGCTCTATGTGAATGCCTTAAATTCACCAAAATTGCAATCTAACCTTATAACCCATTCATCCCTTTGAATTGACCACTTTTCCTTTTTGTAGCCCTCACTTTTGAGCAACGATCATGAGTTATTAATTTTTGAAGAATTTTTTACAAATCAAACATGTAAATGGAAAATCATTATGATCATCTTATGAATGGATAGCTAACCTTTCATGAATGAAAACTAAGAGACAAAATATTTTTATCAAAGTACAATGGGTTGTTATCATCTCCTTATAATTTTGTAGAGTGGGTTTCAAAGTTAAAAATCTTAGTTTGACATCTTCGCTAGGAAGCATAATTAAAAAAATCACTTTTCCACTTTACATTTGGAAGGTTTTTCCACACATAGTGGTGATATATTAAAAGGAAATATAAGATTTTGGATTCATGGGAAGCATTTAAGATTCTTATAACACAAGTATTTGTCTCTTTGATGGAGAAAGAGAAACTTGTCTAATGGTGGCATGGTTTGGACAAAGGGGTCAAGTGACTACACTAACCAATTTTTTAATCTCAATATATATGTGGAGAGAGTATAAGTGATGATGAAAAGCTCCATTTTTACATGTATGTTTTAGAGCATACTCTATCGATGGATGTTATGGCTCAAAATCCTATGCCTCACTTTACAGCTATAGAGCTTGTAGAGAGGTATGAAATAAAGTATAGAAGAGAGCCTATATTCAGCCTATTTTTTGATAGCCAATGATTTCTTTAGAGCACATTAAGGTTAGCAATACTTGTGGTAGCAACAACAGGCCTAGTAGGAGCTCAAGAGTACCAATTTAGCCCTTGAATACCTATAAACCTCAAAGCAATTTCAAACAAGCAATTAACACATAAAATAGAAAATAGACAAGTGGAAAGCAAGTCAAGAGGATTTACTTCTCAAGCCAATCAAATGTTTATTCATATGGATCTATTCAAGGAAAGAAATGAAAAAGGCCTACATTTTAAGTGTGGGGAAAATTTTATATAGCTGATAATGTCTCTAAATATGTCTACAAAAAGGCCAAGGTTAATAGCATGTTCATCATTAAAGATTTGGGAGATAAGGATGAGATTCCAAGTGCCATGATCTATACTACAAATAAATATTGATGAAGAAAATTTTTAACCCTCAGCACTCACATAAAGCAAAATAGTAACCTTCTAAAATGCTTGGTCTTATAGCTAATTCTTTTTTTGAATAGGTTCTTATGAGGCCATAGAAAGGCTAATGAATGCATTAATGGAATTATGAATCTTATGCATGATTGGGAAGTCTAGATGGGAGGAGTAGACTTGGAGAGTTTTCATTAGAGATTGCTGGGACTTTACCACTATACTGTGTTAATTTGATACCTTCAGTGCACAAAATAACTGGGTTTATTTTGCAGATTCCATTCGACGCTCCTTTGTGTCAGGATGAGCTTTTAGATGGAGAGGATTTGTAGCACGCATTTCGATTCGTGGAGTGCACATCATCTTCTTTTTTGGTCATGTGATCTCTGCATGCCTCTTCCATGTAGCATTCCTTAGATATACTTATGATCCTTGTTGTTCACATGGAACCTTTCTCCACTTTAGTCTTCAAAGTTCTCATTTGAATATTTGATACTACCACCAAGATCTGCACTGGGGGCCGTTTCACTCGGGCTTGCGCCCAGAGTTGCGCCACAACCCCCATGCCCTCCTACTCATTGGGGCCTCGCACTCGCCCCGATGGCTGGGTATAGGTCGTGCACTTCAGCACCATCCATTTTCGGGCCTAGTTGATTCGGTAGGTGAGTTGTTACACACTTCTTAGCGGATTTTGACTTCCATGACCACCGTCCTACTGTCTTAATTAATCAAGATCAAGAGACATGCTAGTACCACATGCAGTGCCGCGTAGATGAAGTCCAAGCGCTATGGGCCAAAAAACTAGTCAAGGCCATTGGCCAAGATTCGCAGAGTTAGGAGAGAGACAAGTGTGTCTAGCAACCTCCTTAATACATTAGTGGAAACCCATGTGACTCTAAGCTTAGGCGACCTACTTAGGCAGCATCCAATGCTATGGCAAGAGCTAAAACAGTGGGTCGAAGAATCAAATGAGCTAGTTGTCACAATGCGAGAGTTGTAGAAGATTGGGACAATGGTCTCATCTTCTTAGGCAATCAAATGGAGGTTGTAAGAGTAGAGATGGACACCTAGAAGACTATGCCAGTTGACCTAGATGCCATCTCCACCCTGTTGAAGGGTGACGGACAGATTAGGAAATCCTATGGGGCCTTAACCAAGTATATCATGTGCCCTGAGGACAACTGAGACTGGATGCACTTTGGCTGAAGGAAATGATATTGAAGAAATGTTTAAAATTGATACAGCTTCTATCCCATCTTGGTATGCTGCTATCATGCATTATCTATTAATAGGAGAGACTGGAGCTGGTTTATCAAAGTCTGAAAAGAGGAAAATCAGACAACAAGCTTTGAAGTTTTCCTTGATCGCAGGAACACTATATCGACAGGGTGTTGATGATATCTATCACCGATGTGTGATGCTTGACGAGGTTCCTTTCATCTTGGAAGAGTGCCATGACTCTGCATGTGGAGGGCACTTCGTTGGACGGTTGATGGCATAGAAAGCTTTAAGAGCTGGATATTGGTGGCCATCCATCTTCCAAGATTCCTTTGAGTACGTTAAGAGATGTGATACCTGTCAAAGACATGATAGCAGAGAGAATAGGAAACGCCCACTTATTCCTATCATGGCTATCCTTCCATTTGAGAATTGGGGCATTGACTTTGTGGGTCCTATCACCTCGTCATCTACCACTCAGAAGAGGTACATTATAGTAGCAACTGATTATTTTACAAAATGGTCAGAAGCGCTCGCGACGAGGCAGGACCATGCAAAAGAGACTGCTAGTTTCCTCTTAGAGCAGATTATCTGCCGTTTCTATCCACCGAAGGAACTAGTGTCGGACCGTGGAACCCACTTTTTGAATAAAGTGATCAAAAGACTGACTGAAGCTTGGCAAATCAAGCACAACAAAACGACCCCCTATAATCTGCAAGTCAAACAACGGGAAAGTCAAAAGTACTAATAAGCAACTTGTGGGTATCTTGTCTAAAATAGTCTCTGAGAAGAAACAAGACTGGGACAGGAAGTTGTATGTGGCAGTATGGGCATACAATACAACGTTCAAGCGAGCTACCGGCCATACTCCATTTAAACTAGTTTATGGAGAACAGTGTGTGTTACCCCTTGAAATCGATTTGCAAACCATACGGTTTGCAATTAACCAGTCTTTGGGAGACGAGGATGCACTCTTTGAACGTTTCACGACCATAGCCCACCTGGATGAGCTCAAATTGTAGAGCTTATTACACCAGGAGGTAGCTAAACGTCGGATGAAGCAGTTGCATGACCTTAAAGCAAAGAAATATACCTTTAAAAAAGGGCAATTAATTCTGTATTACGATGCGCGTAGGGAGCTGTTTCTAGGGAAGTTGGAACCTAGATGGGATGGCCCCTACAAGATTGTCAGGATAGGGAAAAATAGGTCTACGACTCTACTAGCTAATCTGCAGGGAGTAGAATTTAAAAATAAGGTTAATCTTAATAAGATTAAACCTTATTATTTCTAAGTATGCTAACACAGAAAAATGCATTGCAGGTCCATGTTGGGGCTGATTTGAGACCTGCAAAAGAGCTTAAAGCTGGTTGATGGGGCGGTTAATTCCTTATTTGGAGCACCCATATCTGGAGCAAAGATACCATCAGAGGAAACTTGGTGGAGCAAAGGATACAAAGTGATTGAGCAAGAGGACGGAACCTTTATGTGGGAGATCAAAGTCTTCTGCCATCACTGCTTACGAATGTTGATAAGTATCCCTATTGAGTTTAATGAAGAAGGTGGGATGGAGCCGTCAGTTCATCCTCTAAACATGCTAAATTTTGACTATCATAATTACGAATAGAGGAGTTCGTAATGGCATGCTGTGTAAACCCATTGTGGACGTACACATTATACTTTGACAGAGCGTCCAGGGGCCCTAATAAAAAAGGGAGTGTTGGAGTAGTAATCCAAGATCCCCGATGTAGAGTTACGATGAAGTTAGATGCTTATCTCGGGGTAGGATTCACTAACAATATGGCAGAGTATAAAGCCTTGATTATGGGATTGCATATTGCCAAGCAAGGTGGTATTCGACTGTTGTTAGTAAAAGGGGATTCCCAGTTGATCTTGAATCAGCTAGATGGGACATACACAGTGTGGAATCCCTTCCTTTGTATGTATCATCGAACTGCCATGACCCTACTTGAGGAGTTTGAGAGAGTGTCTCTTCAGCTGATTCCACATTACTAGAATCGGTTTGTGGATTCACTAGCAAACCTTGCTTATGAAGAAGACCTTTTCTTCAACTGTGGTCCTAGTTTGGATATTGCTATCAATAAGGAGACAAGACCTGATCGCTTGTGGGGAATGTTATCAGAGCATGCAATATATGGCAGGCGATGGTTGATATGGGTGATGCAAAGAGTAGCCGAGACCCATCTACCGTTGTTATCCTAGACCCATAGGTTGATTAGACAACATGTTATGCGTACACCTCTTGCTATATATGCAGGAGGGATGGGTCATAATCTTATACATTTAGCTTAGGGATGCGAGCCCTATTTTTTCTCCTTGGAAAGGAGCATATTATTGTATATATGTACTATTTTGGGGATGGATGTGTAGGTGCTATTCTGTTTGATCTCATTAGGCCAAGAGGGCCAGTTCTGCAAGGTTTTCAATGCTTTATTTCATTAGGCCGAGAAGGCCAATTGTCTGTTTAGTACAGGTGCGGTTAATGGTTTCTTGTTTTAGTCCTGTGCTAGACAGGTTCAAAGAAGAGCTTGGAAGGAGCCTATGTCGCGCGGAGACTTCTCGTGGCCCTATCCAGATGATATCTCTCCTTTACAAGTACCGTGTTTTTATGCTATATGTGTCTGTGTACTTGTAGGGGATTTTCTTTTCTTGTTGGGGACCGGCGTCCAAGGCATGAAGTCCCAGGTTTAGGTTAGGTCTGTCTAAGGGAGGGCTGAGTAGTCGTTGCCTCCTGTAAAGACATTGCCAAGCACCAAAAGACCTGTTCTAGAAGGCAGTTCTAGTGACCCTGTTCTGCTAGCTTGCTAGGCAGCTGTTCTAGGAGTTCTTGTTAGTTGTGAGGCAGTTAGAGAAGCCTGCCAAAGGAAAAAATGATGATGATAGAGAGGAAAAAAAACCCCTGTATATCTCAAAGATAATAAATATATACAAAGGTGTGTAAAAAGGGGTTCTAACCCCTATAAAAATAGAAAAGAAAAGAAAGGAAAATTTATAAGCAGTTGCTCATCGCCTTGCAAAGGCTTGGTAGGTTCCTAGGGACGAGTTAGACCCGGGGCCAATGCCTTGTCTTCCTAGGGGTGGCGTCTCGCTGGAAAGGAAGAAAGCAAGGAAGGTTGGAGCAAAAATAAAAGTGAGCGTCAGAAAAGGATTAAGTGTCGCCTTGCGAGGGCTTGGTAGGTTCTTGGGTACTGAGACAGGAACCAAGGCCGATGCCCTGTTCTCCTTGGGTCACTACGCTCAGCTCCCTCCTTTTTACACGCCCGATTATGGAAAAATAAAAACCTAAAAGAAGAAATATGCTAAAAGAAAATACTTCTTGATCATGCTATAGGAGTCCTTACCTAGTAGGAGCTCCTGGTTGTGTTGTCCTTGGTTAGGTAGGTAGTTCAGACCACCACTTAGGGCACCCTCTTTGATAGTTCTTTTTAGTTTGACTGTGTTGGAGCAGTCAGTTAGTGACTAGCTTCGGCCCTTTTATCAGATTATGCTAGGCCTACTCCTTGTGGATTTCATGTCTTGGTTTTGTCAGGGGGTAGGGTGAGCATTGTGATGTGTTTTAATATGTATCTATTTTGTATCAGCTTGATGCTTCCTTTGGTTGTTTTGTGCATATCGGTTGTGGGATTCGATGGACTGAGTCACCCTATCCCGTGGTCCCCAATGAGAGCAGAGTTTTGAGCCGGGAATATGCCTAAAATTTGCCAAAAAATTGGGAATTTAGGGGAAAAATATTCGACATCGAAGGCGGCGGCTACAATTAGGACGATTTTAAGCACCAAGTAAAAGACGGCTTTTAAAAGGCGCCCGAGTGACACTTGCACATTTTCGATAATTTTTTCGACTGCCATGCGGGATGCTGGGAGCTGCTAGTCAGTGCAGGATGCCGGAAGCTACCAGTTAGTGTGGGATACCGAGACAGACGTGCAGGATTTTTCAGAGGTCGAGAATCAAAGCCCGGACGCGGAAGAGGCAAAAAATGGGCAAAGATTTAAAAAGGTGGACAAAATTTAGGACCAAAAGGGGGTGCCCTTTAGGAGGGGGCATCCCCCCCCATTTTTTTTTCTGGATATGGCGGCAGCACGCTGATCAGAAAATGGCGCTGAAAAAATCACCACCCCCCCTCCCAAAATCGAATTTTGGGCTGCACAAACACCCCATGGATCAAACATTGCCAGGCAACTTCTCCTTCTTCCCTGATTCTATCACCGATCTTCGTGTGATATATGGCTAACTGAATGAAGAGATCAGAATCTAGTATTTCTCCCTCCTCCCTCTCTCTCCTCTCTATGGGTTGTTTATGCACACTACCTTGAAGGAGGAATCGGGAAAGAGATTGAAGGAAACGGTGATGGAGATTGATGGAGATGTTGAAGATTGATGTGCAGCATGGGATTGAGAGCAATGGAGGCTCCGTCCGCTGGTCACGCAGTCATTTAATGTGTCTCGGGTTTCGTAAAAACACGGTATGACCATTTTTATGAAGGAAAATGAATGCTTTTTGGTATTTTATGATGGTAATGATGTTCTTATTGGATGAAAATTTGTTTGAGTGCTGGTTGCATCATGATTAATTGCTATTTATTAGAAAATTTTGATTTTGCAATGATTTACATGCGCTATTTAATTCCCTTAAAACTCGAAATGCGGTTTTTAAGCGGTAAAATGATAATTTTGTCGTTTCGAGTGGGTGAAATGTATTCCTATGGGGGAAAAATGAAAAATAAATTGAATGTTAGTATGCTAAAGTGATTGGAACAAGAAAAATAAAAAAATAGCATATTTTATTGACAAATAAATCAAGAAAATTGAAAAAATAAGGGGAAAAATAGAAATACACTTCACAAAAATAAGGAAAAATATAATGATTGTTTGTGGATGTATGGTAGTGGCAAAGCATGAGGTTTAGGCTTAGTTTGCCCTATCTCCTTGTGAAATTTGGTGATTTATCACTTTTCATACATCAAAATATGACAAAATGAACCTCTACACATATGCAATGAAAGCAATACCTAAACGTAGGGGGTTGGGATGTTTGAATGGTGAGATTTGCATACTGGTTATTGTTGATTTTCTGATGCATATCAATGAGCATTGGAAAGCCTGGTTGTGAACAACATATTTCTGATTGGAAATTATGTTTGAGCACTTTAGGATCATCCACTTGTGCATGTGCATGTCAACCATGGTATCAGAATACAAAGGACTGGATGCATATCACCTGTTTTCGATGACAATGACCCACGCTTGAGTGTGGAGAGGCACCCTAAGCTGTAGGATAGACGTTCGTTTCTTGGGGAATTATTTGGTAAGGACACATGGTATCTCCTGTGATACTTTCAAAATGAAAGAGTGGAGTTTGTTCGTTTGTTCTATATGCTGAGCAACGCATCAAGGGGCCAATCCCTGCGATGTAGGAGAGCTGCAGTGAGGCCATGGTGATTCCACTGAGAGGCTGCCTCCCATGTATGTGATTATCGTGGCATTTATTACCAATGTGTATGGGTTCTCCCTTTGTGGAGTTTATAGAAAGGGAAACGTTGGACTACAAAACTATAAACGCATAGATTAAGCTTTAGGACAGTTTGTCCTTTAGTAGCAGATAGATGCTCCTGGCCCACGAGGCCGTGAAGGGTGTGTTTGTCTATTATGAGCATGAGGTCCGGCTAGTGCCATAGCCAGTGCCGGCCCATTTGAGGTCCCATTAGTGGTGCCTTTGCCGAGAGCTGCCAACAAGTGGTGGTTCTCGAATCTAGGGTTTTTAGGGACCAAAAAGTTGGTTTATGTCCTCTGACAAGGATCGTCAAGCTGAAATACAAAAATCAGAACGTGCTGAGAGGGCTAGATAGTGGTTGGAGATTGCAAGTCGCTATTCTCCTCAAAGGAGCAGCCTGATACACATAAAAGGCAGTGGTCTTAGTAACCCAACTGCTGCACATAGTCCTACAAAGATAATGTAAGACCAGTCGAGGAAAACCCTAAGCAAGGGGATAAGGGGACGCGTCCTGAATCCTGGCGTGGAAGGTGGACCTCTAAGGCTTGTTCACAAAAAAGTCGATCCTAAGAAGGATGAGGAAGTGCCAAGAAAGAAGGCAAGAGCTAAAAAAGAAGCACCAAAGCCGGTCCCGAGACCAAAGGAAAGGATGGTTTGGCAAGAAAAGAGAGCTTTGGCTACCTATCATGATTTTGATTTAGCAAGTTCTCTTTGCAAAGTCAAACCAGATGTAAACCTCTTACAGTTGATTAAATTATCTCCAGGAGTACGCAAGGAATTCAAGAAGATCCTACGTATTGGGTATATTGTAGAACCTTTGGGCATAGCACGAGTAGGGGAAGATTGGTTTGATCATGCTGAAAAGAATTGCCCTAGGGTTCCAGCATACGTGGATGGAATACTAGTGGAGCATGCTATCGTAGACACTGGGTCCTCCGTCAATATCATGAGTTCAGAGTTGATGGAGAGGTTGGGTCTAGGCATCCAAAAAGATAGCTCCACCCTTCTTAGAATGGCTGATGATAGTCTAAGGCAACCAGAAGGTTGCGTTACTAAAGTCCATGTTATAATTGCAAGTATAGAATGCTTCTTGGACTTTAGGGTGATAAGATTTGCAGGACGTCCTAGCTATCGAGTCTTGCTAGGCAGGCCTTGGATCTTATGAACAGATTGTCAAGTCGATATACCCGCCGGTCGGTGGTTCTAGGTAGAGGTGCTAATCGATACTTACCCTGAGTCTCCTCAGAATGAGAGAGCTCCTTTATCCTCTACTGAATTAGAGATAGTAGATGATCCATCTGGTAGTGAGACATCATCCAACGATGAATCTAAAGAGGGTTCCACTACAGAGGATATTTATCAGATAACTCTAAATGAGCCGATAGAGCCGCAAGATAGGATAAGAGACGCAGATGTGATTGAGTTGGACCTTGGCATGCCGAATGATTCGCGACCAATTAAATCAGGTTCCATGCTCAGTTCAGCAGAAAGGGAGGACTATGTGTCCTTGATTCAAGAATTCTGCGACATCTTTGCTTGGAGTTATGATGAGTTGAGAGGCATTCCTCCCAGCCTGGTTGTTCATACTATTCATGTAAAAGAAGGCAGTTGTCCTGTGCGTCAGAAGGTAAGGCGTATACCTTTTGAATTGAGGGACGGGCTGTTTGCGGAGTTATAGAAGTTACGGAAAGATGGTTTAATCTTCCCTGTACAGCACACGGAATGGTGTTCACCAGTTGTCATCAGAAAGAACAAAAACAACCAGATCCGACTATGTGTAGATTTTAGAGAGCTGAATAAGCAGATGGTTAAGGATTACTACCCGTTGCCATTTATTGACCAGATTTTGGATCAATTAGCGGGTAGGGAAATATATTAGTTTATGGGTTGCTTTGCAGGATACAACCAAATGGCAATTGCAGAATAGGAAAAGTTGAAAACAACTTTCATTACTGTCTTTGGTACTTTTGCGTACCATGTAATGGCCTTTGGTTTGTGCAATGCACCTAGATCATGGCAACGAACAGCAGACAAGACCTTTGGTGACATCTCCCCAGATGAGTTGAAAATATTTATGATGACCTGGGGGCAGTCACTGTAAGGGAAAGGATGTTGATTATTTTAAGAAAGTGCTTTGAGCACTGCAGACAATTTTGTATCGCTCTTAACCCACAGAAGTGTGTCTTTGGAGTGCCTTATGGGCTATTGCTAGGCCATGTGGTCAGTTCAGTAGGGATCACAATTCACCTTGAAAAGATCAAGGTTATAGTCGCTATGAGTCCACCATGCACTCCGAAAGAGGTACATAGCTTTCTGTCATCGATAGGATACAATCGGAGGTTTATAAATGCCTTGGCAGAAAGGACGTTGCCATTAACAAACTGATTATCCTTTAGTTGTCTATTTGTATGGAGCGACCCTTGTCAGGTAGCTTTCGAGGATATGAAACAGGAGCTAGTAAAAGCACCAGTTTTAAAAGCACCTAAAAGAGGTGAGGTATTTTACATATTTTCAGCAGCCACCACCATGCACAGTATCAGCTTGCTGCTAAGCCCAAATCTGGGAGGAAAAATGGTATCATCCGATAGCTTTTGCTAATCGAAAATTGGGCATATCAGAAATTAACTACACCTACATGGAGAATTTGTGCCTTGCGATGGTCTTTGCAACTAAAAAATTCAGGCACTACATCCTCTATGAGAAGGTAGTTTTCTATATGAAGGCGGAAGGGCTTAGATTGCTTATGAACAAGCTACAACTGCCTGATCGTCTGGCAAAGTGGTTAATTACTTTGCAGGAGTTTAATTATGAGATTAAGAGTAAGCCACCGAGGTTGCAGGGGATTGTGGCATTAGGGCCAAAAACGCTTTAAAAATGGCACTTGTAAGAAAGTGATTAAGTTGCTAATTAGTTGAGGTTTAGGAAGAATAAAACCTCTAAATTTGGTTGTCCAGATGTGATTAATGAGAGAATATTTGGTTCATTGAAGAGGTCGGCCATTAATTGCCCTCATCTTTTAATCCACGTCAGGGGTCACCTTTTCGGCCATTTTTGTCTTGGAACTCAAGAGATTTTGTATTTTCGAGATTTTCGTACGAACTTCGCATTTGTTTGCTCCCGCGTTTTCTTTCTATACACTATTCTCTTTTTCCATTCTTTTTGTTGCACTTGCTTCCTATCACTGTGAGATTCTTGCTCGGTTCATTTGCTAGAATGTCTAGCAATACTACTTCAAATAACACAGGCGCAAGCACACGTAAATACAAGCTAACTATTCAGCTAGATCCGATTTACACATCTTGGAGAAGTATACATCATCGAGTATTGATAGATGAGATTGAAGCCAACAGGTTGCGAACACAAGGAATGAAGCATATAGATTTGTGGGTGGACGGAAATATTTATCCCAGGGATCCTTCTACAGGTAAACCACCTCCTTTTTTCAATGTCCATGACTATATAAGATATGCTGGAGAAGGTTACAATGGGATGCTTGGCTACTGTATGAGGTTATACTCTGCATCTTACACATATATAGCTCAAATACACGAAATGAAAAAAGCAATAGAAACTACACAAACAAATATTTTAGAGTTGACAAGTCAGATTGATATTTTGAAAAATGTTAATAAGTCATTGCAGGATAAGCTAACATGCTTGAGAGAAACTCTAGTAGGATTTAGAGAGAGAAAGAGACCATTAAAAAATATAACCAACTTGTGTGAGAGAGCAAAGAAAAGGAGACTAAATCTTACAAAGAAATATGTCTCTAACATATTAGGCATCAATATCCGAGAGAATGAGGAAAGACTCAAACTTTTGAAGGAAACCATGAATAAGAAAGATATTTTGAGGATTCTTAAGTCACCCGAAAATGCAGATTTGAGAGGTCCAACTCTCAAAGAGTTAGTGAAGGACTTAAAAGGCACGGTGAAAGCAAATGAAATTGTAGAGACATGTGATACTGTGGGTATAAGTCGAAAAGGTTATCGTGCTATCTCTGGATTATGGTTTAAAAATCTTAAACGCAATAGGGTAACTATATTTGGATTGTCCCGAGCCCTTGCAGTTTCGATTGCAAGAATTGCCATGAATCGCAAGATTCCACATGTTTTTGGAGATTACATTCACATCGAAAGATCTATGTCCTATGAAAAACAAAAAAAAAGGTAATTTTTTATTACAATGCGTTTAACAATATATGGGTTGGTCTAAAAAAGGTGCAAATTGCAATGGTTCACATGTATAAAATCACAGTAGAAGAAAGTTATGGTGTTCTAAAGTTTGCCTTGAAGTTGGATGAAGCATAGATTCAAAAGGGACAGAAGATGGAAAGAATTAGCATTTGCCTCATGAACATGGCATTGGACCATAGCAATGGTGAGGGCCAAGCTCCATTGCATAAGATCCAATTCGAGATGGAGATTTGGTGGATTGGTGCAGCCCACGTACCAATTGAAAGTCATCAAACGTTGAAATAGTTGTTCAACCATACAGATATTCCAAATATCATTAAGTCTCAAAGTGAAGGCGAAATGTTGGTAGTTGATGGGGTTGGTAATTTTAATGTGGAATGGCATATGAGTGCTGATTTAAAAACTATCAAATGTAAGCTTGGAATATGTAATGGTGCAAATGCAAAATATCCTTGCATTTATTGCATGGAAAGTATTGGATCCAAAGATTGGAGTAGTTTGCAACTAGTAAGAAGAGCCCCAAATAGAGACTCTATAGGTTTAAGTAAATTTAAAAACATAGAAGACATCTAGGATCCCATTCTTTCAATCTCTCTTAAGAATGTTCATATTTGTACTTTGCATGCAGATATTAGAATAATCGATAAGCTTCTCAGGTTGCATCTTGACTACGCATATTCCATTAAGCCATTATCTTTATCAGATAAGTGTATTGATAAATGCGAGGCATTACTATCGAAAATGGGATTTCATGGGGGCCAAGTTCACTTAAGAAAGGGTCCAATACTTTCAGGAAAAACAAGAGATATCTTGGCCGATGTCTCTATGGGAGGCTCAAAAGCTAGACGATTCTTGGGAAACCATTCAGGAAAGCAGGTGAATGCGGCTTGGGAGTGTTGGAGAGAGCTATGTGAGATCACAACAAATGTTGCAAGCACACTGAGGCTTGCATTTCTTAGAATGGAGGTCTGGATACACCTTGATGTTTTTCTGAAACTCCTCAGGCAACATAAGACAACATATACATATGCGAAAGAGTTCAAAAGATTAATCACAAATCTTGTTCAGGCGATAAAAGAGGCATGGGGAGAAAAAGATATCACTTTTTATCTAGTTAAGTAACAATTATTTAATATGGGCTTATTTTGACAGGTTTTTCAATTGGTATAAAATTAGTGTTACTTTGTATTGCAGCATATTCTTCATATTCATGGACCTTACTTTGTGGAGGAGCATGGCCCCTTAGCAACTTATAGTAACCAAGGCATGGAAAAATCCCACTATCAAGCACGCACAAGTTATTTTCGAAGCACAAGGCATGGGGGAGGAGTTGCAAAAAGCAATGCTTTGGAGGAGCTATTCAATTGGTTTTTTCAACGACAACTTCAAAGAATGCAGATAAAAGACGGCAATGACACATAAGCAATCACACTTTTATATATAAGAAAGAATATATACAAAGCTAGTTTTCCAAAACTCTCACATTCTCTTCCTCCTCAGGAATCTTTTCTCTATAACGTAGAAATTTTTTTCTCTTGTAGCCAGCTATAGATTTTACATCAGTTCGGTTTGCAGCCAAGGCGTAGGATGTGAACACCAAAAAGTATCCTGCTCTAGAAGCAGAGTAACCTGGACCGTAGCCAAAAATCCTAATTGCTGCAGTCTTTTCCAAAAACATTACTTTGTGGGCATTATATTGTAATCCTGAGAAACCTAGAAGCCTTGTAAGAGCTTTAATACAAAGTATGGGCCATGCTGCATCCTCTGAGAAACTACTATGAAGTACTAAAAAGGAATCAGGGTCAATCCTAGCCAAGTAGTGGCCGAGTGCAATGTCTTTCAATGTACTACCACCAGCTCTCGATCCTTTGCCACGTCCTAAGAAGTTATCTGTATCAGCAATCTCCAACTGCAAATAAAACCCATATTGAATGAGCGTGAAATGCAAACCTACCAATGTGTAAAAGCAAATTCAAAATTATCTTACCACTTGATTTTCATCGTACTCCAATTTAACTGGATTCCATAAATTTATTGATGATGATGTCTCATTGGTGTTAATCAATTCTTTAACATATTCAGACTCCTCTCTTCCAAAATTGGAAATCCCAAGTTGGCTTTGAATGCGATCGAAGTCCTCATCAGTAATACTCAACTCTTTCTCAGCTTCTTTGGCCTTTTCAAAACAAAGAGAGAGGGCCTCACCAGCATCAATAAACTTATCGTCTAGAGTTTCTTTATCAAGTTTGAGTATCTCTTCCTTTGATTCATTCTCTGTGTCAATTATCCCATTTGCAGCATCAGAAGCCTCTGCAATAATTGCTAGACAATAATCTTCCCTGAGATTGAAAAGTTTTTGAATATCTGACAGTAAAATGTACTCCTTGTCCTTGAAAGGTATAGATGGTAGAGAAGGAACAGTATGGTGAGAACTCTCATCAGTTGGAGGGTTTGTATCTCCTTGGCTCTCCTCAATGATAGTCTCAGCTTTGAAGTGAGCAACATCCAAATTCTCAGCAATAGAAGCCTCAAAATCTGCATCTACAACCTCCTCTGTTTCCTTTTCATCTGCCAGATCATCTAACATGCAAAAGCTGGCAAACTTTGCTCCTTCCAACTGTTGCTCATCAGCTTTCACAGGATATTTGACAAGGGTGAAAACAATAAAAGCAGCAGATTTTCTCATCATCTTGTAGTTTTTGGAATGAGTGGAGCACAATATGTCTCTTGCATAAAACCTGTCCAGAGAGTGGGCACCACACTTCTTAGTAAACACTGACTTTTCATTTCTTGTTTACCCAATGGGAACATGGACATATTCATTTGTGCCAACTTCAATAGAAGGACCTGCAAGATTTTCAAACTCCAAAAAGTCCTCCAAAATATATTTTTTACAAGATTTCAAAACACTGTCAAGGTCCCAATCAGGATTAAAGACATTCTTCACAACTCCATAGAAAGAGAGATCCATTCCATTCTGAAGGATAAAATCAAGAAGCCTCTCTAATGGAGTGATATCAGTAAGCTCTGATACTCCTAGACCTCTCATTACCGACTTTCACTTCCCTGGAGATGTGCTTGGCATGAACACACTGGTGGCAGAGCATGGAGAAGAAATAGAATGCACAGGCTCATCACATGTTGATGCCCTTTAGCCTTTTGAAAGCCTTCTTCTTTTACAAGTTCCTGGCAAAACCTTGGAGCTTAGAAATTCTGTGGGTTCAGACATGTTTCCAACTTGTGCTGATACGGCGCGATAAGACTCAAACAGTTGACATGGATGATCCTCCTCACGCCGTATCGGTGATTCAAACAAGCAACTTTACCAAAGGGCCACAACCGTAATGACGCCAGAAGAGAGATCCAGAATCAATGATCACGCGACCTCGGGCACTATCAGCTTAGGAGGCACGCCGAAGGAAGACTCTGCAGAACACCCAAAACGACGCGAACAGACGAAAGCGCGGAAGACAAACACTCGCTCTCACGCCGTATCAGGAGAAGAGATAGAGGTCCACAAAAAACTGAAAAAAGTCGTACGGATTAGGGACACCCCCTTATGTAGGCATGCAATAATGCCACCTGGCACTATCCGTTGGGCTTCGACACGCGGTAGTAGCCGTTGGCCAACACGTGGCCGACAAACACGTGGCAAACACGTGGACCGGTCGTTAGTCGACACGTAGCATATGCACAATATGCGGGGACACGTGGCACAATCAGTGTCAGACACGTGTCATGATTCACGAGGGTATATAAGGGGTTATTTTGCCTACGTATACACTTTACATTTCTCGAGCTCTTCCGCCTTGCTTGCCGATACGGTGTGATCCAAGTGTTGCGTCTGCTGCATTTCTATTCTCTCGCGTCATATTGGTTATCGTCCTTACTTCAGAACGAGTGTGCCTCTTTGCTGATTTCTTCGCGTCGGTGGTCTTCAGTCGGTGTGCCGATACGGAGTGAGGACGTCCTTCCGTAGTTTTTGTAACCTCCCTCTCGCGCCATATCGGCCTTCTTGTCCTCTCTAATACGGAGCGAGGGCGTGCTTCCATAGTCTTCGTATTCTTCCTATCGTGCCATATCGGCATTTCTCCTCTCATCTCCGATACGATGCGATTGTCCTCTCCAATACGGAGCGAGAGCGTGCTTCCATAGTCTTCGTATTCTTCATATCGCGCCATATCGGCATTTCTCTTCTTGTCCTCTCCAATACGGAGCGAGGGCGGGCTTCCATACTCTTCGTATTCTTCATATCGCGCCATATCGGCATTTCTCTTCTCGTTCCTTCCGCGCCGTATAAGGCCTATTGCGTTTTGAGAAATTTGCTATATCACATTTTCTCCTTCTGGTTCTTCTATTTGCTTCTCTGTATGGCAAGGACAAAGCAAACTGCAAGAAGAGTGTATGTGGGTAGGAAGGACAGTGGGGGTAGAAGAAAGTTACAATTTGATGAATCTGAGGAGGAGCCCTCTTCAAATATTGCTGAAGCTGGGCCATCAGAGGCCCCAGAGCATTTTGCCACAGAAATCCCCCCTACACCAGGTGTTGGCCTAACATCTTCCATGGAGTTAAAGAATTTCAGTGCAGTGAATGTTTCTTCTCCTGAAGTTGAAGAAGCAAAGGGTGAGACTTGCCCTGTGAAGGATTCATCCCCTCCAATTGCACCTGAGCCTACATCTGCTGAAGCCACTGAACCTCCCAAGCCACAAAAGAGAAAGAGGAAGTCCCGGTTCTTCTATATGCAGAGGTGTTTCAATGAGATTAGAAAAGCCCAGAGAGCTACACAGCATGTCATTCCAAAGGCTGCTTTTATAAGAGTAATTAAAGAGATCTCTGATAGATTGTCTCAAGTGGCAACTGTCTCTGGTCTAAATAAGAAGTGGCAACTCTCAGCCATTCTTGCTCTACAAGAGGCCACAGAGGATTTTGTTATTGATTTCATGAACGATGCTTACATTGCCGCTGCCCATCCTCATAGAATTACCCTTATGAATAAGGATTTTAGCATCATTAGCAGAATCAGGTATAGGTTCGATAAAGTGCTGACGCCCTTGCCTTCCAACGATCAAAAAGCCCTTGAAATCCTTAACATTCCCCCAAAATTGTCCAGGAAAGGGAAAAAGCTAAAGGTTGAGGATGTAACTCACCTTTACTCTACAAGGGGTGCCACCCAGTAGGAGTCTTTCTTGAGTGAAAAAAATCAGGAGGTGTTGGAAACTGAAGACGAAGTTTACAAGAGGAAAGCCGCATCATTTGCTCCCGTCAACAACGAGAGGATGGGCAAAGTGTATGGGCAGATACTTGTGAATGTTTCTACGGAACCTGAGGAGGAATACCTTAGTATATCTCCCGAGGACAAGCCCATGTTGGAGAAAAGGGATGTCCAACTATCTGACTCCGTTGTTTTTTGTTGCATAAGGTAAGGCTTATATTTTTTGTTTTTTTTTTGCGTAAGGTAAGGCTTATAGGTTCAAGTATATTTTAGATGTAATTTGTATTGAATAGCTTTTGCTATTGACTGCAGGGCATTGGTCTCCTCTCTCACTCTCGATATCCGTAGAACCATATATATTGTTGATCCACTTCTCTCTATGGAACTATTTGCAAGATCTGGGTCTAATATTTCACCATTCTTTCGTACTTTCGATAGTGTGACAAATTACCACATCTTTTTCCCTTATGTAGAAATGTATTTTTCTTTTCTGTAGAGGAAAATTTATATTCATTTGCTTTCATCCTTCTGCTCACCTCTATTTTGAATTTGCAGAGGGCATTGGAGTCTCATCTATATTAATTGTCTTACTAGAGAAATTATCTTTATGAACTCTCAGCGGTGTTCATGGCCAAGCACGAATGTATGTTGAAAGAAAATTACTTGCTTTGATTTTATTTACAAAAAATATTTTGAACTTACAAAGCTTTCTTTTGTAGTGCTGGTAGACTTGTTTCTACATTTTTGGATACTACATATGAGGATCTTGTTGATCCTCAAAAGCCTTATACATTTCTTCTACAAGAAGTTCCATTGCAAAGCGATGCGCATTCTTGTGGATGGAGAGTTATATCAAATATTTGCAGAACAGTGGATTCAAAGTTGTTACAAATAGAAGGAGTGAATGTAAGTTAATTTCATTTGATGTTTGTGTAACCCTTATCATGATTTCTTTTCACTAACTTATAACATTTATTCTTACAGTGTAGAGACTATCTTGATTCATATGTTTGGTGGATAAGGGAGAGATGCATTGAGCTGATTCTGGACAAGGCAATCACACCATATGATCGTGACTCCCCTCTTCCTCCCAAAACTTCAATGGCCAAGGGCACAAGCAAGGGAAAGGGCAAGGGAAAGGGTAAGGGCAATGGCAATGGCAACGGCAAGGGCAAGGGCAAGGGCAAAGGCAATGGCAATGGGACCACTGCTGCAGAGTCTAAAAAAAAAGGAATGCCAATGCTTTCTCCTCTGAAATTTGATCCATCCCCTCTTAAACCCCAAGAAAAGAGACTACCTGTAAAGGTGAAATTTTTTCAACAATCAAAGAAAGGCCCTGTGAGAAAAAACATCTTTGAAGAAATCGATAAAGAAGCCACAAAGCCAACAAAGGAGAAGGCAGCAGATAAAGAATCAAAAGAGCAAACATAAGCATACACGAGCCTTATTATTTTGGCTTTGTACATTTATATGACATTTTTGTACCTCATGATGTAATGAAATTTTTCACTTATAAATCGAATGTAATGTACATTTTATTTATATACATTCGAAAGGAAACTTACTTCATGATAGCTTATGAGTTCCCACTAAAAAATATCTTAAGGACAGTCTATTAAGATAAATTCCTGCAACGTTTTCATTCTCAAGGCTCAAAACTCACAATTGTGGGAGACAAACAACTCGTACAAGAGAAAGAGCGCTCGGCTCTTTTACCAATTGTTACGCCATTCACTTTGAACTTATATCTAGGGGATGTATTGTCTAGCAATTCCAAGGTATCCCTCACATCTTTCAGACTCCAATTGAAAGTAACATTCACCTTCTTTACTTCTTCATGCGAAAAAATGTGCACCGCAAGTTTACATGGTGTGCAATCTGTATCAGAATCCAAGGGAACCCAAATACCCAATCTTAGTTTGTATCTCCTGTAATCAAAGCCCAAAGCAAGAGTTTGGCCAGGGATACTATAAGCCAAAGCCAAGGATTGAGGGCATGCACTGCACCTCAAGATATCACCCTTATGGTCACACTCTCTAGATTTCCAAAGCGTCCCTATAGTGTTGTCCAAATCCTCTTCCGAAAAGTTTCGACTTAGCCAGGATGCCTTCGTTCTTTGTAAATTTGCTATTTTGAAGCAAGCCACGAAGATATGGAGGGGTACAAATCATGATAAACGTATTCTTCTTGAGATCCTTCCAGCTGTCATGGACTTTTTAATATCCTCAGATATTTTGAATTTGAAACTCTGCACCGTTACCTTGTCAGGAATCTCCCAGTTTAGAGATGAAAGACTTGGCAATGGTAAATCTTCGATATTCCCATACCTATCCGCTTTAGAGGGAACCACATACTGTGCATAATATATAAAAACCTTGCATTCACTAAAAAAAGACACAGTTTGATCGGCATAAATAATGTCTGCCAATACCTTATGAATGGCATGGAAAGTCCCACTTAGGCTTTCCACATGTTGCCATTCAATACTTGTTGACAGAAAGATATCTACAATGATGAACCATTTGTTAGAACTTGCATAAATGGAAAAGAATTATATACGTTATTCAACTAATAACTTACAATGTGTTTGTTGGGGAACACGTTCGTTTGGAGGCAAGTGCATATCCTTGGCCATGTAAACATGTTGCACCTTGACAAACCAGCCTTCGGGCATAATTTTGAAGTCAATGATATGCCCCTTCCAGTGATGTTTTATATCATCTCGTTTTCTTCTTTTCACCTTATGAGAGCCCTTGCAAGATGGCAGCATGGTAACCCAATCGTTTACAGTAAAGGTTTTGGGCTCCCAATTTTCATCTGCTCCCTGGCTATAGATTGTGCAAGAGTGTATTAAACGAGAAGGGCGCCTAGAGGAAGCCATGAAAAGAATGAAATCACAGAGAAAGAAGCTCAAAGAGGGGTGAATGAACTAAAAAGTAGCGCCAAGAACACAAATGAGTATGTATTGGGCGCCAAAAACAATATTGAAAGATCTCTCGACTTTCAAAAAACTCATTATTAATTTCATCACATCTCTGTCACGTATTTGGTCAGATTTGTAAGTAAATAACGTCTTTGGGACTCCAAAACATGTCAGACTTTAGGGGTTTTGGCTAAAAAAGAAGAGAGAATCACGAAATGGACTCCACTATCTCTAAAAAAGAGGAGACAAGAATACCATATTCTTGCACACGTGGCGAACTCTCTTTGGCCCTTTCCTTAATCCCGTGATTAACAAAAGTGCATTTTTTAAAGCGTTTTTGGCCCTAATGGAATGCCTTGTGGATTTCGGGGAGCCGAAAGAGACTTTGGCTGCCTATCATGGCTATCCTTCCATTTGAGAAGTGGGGCATTGACTTTGTGGGTCCTATCACCTCGTCGTCTACCGCTTAGAAGAGGTACATTATAGTAGCAACTGATTATTTTACAAAATGGTCAGAAGCACACGCGACGAGGCAGGACAATGCAAAAGAGACTACTAGTTTCCTCTTAGAGCAGATTATCTGCCGTTTCGGTCCACCGAAGGAACTAATGGCGGACCGTGGAACCCACTTTTTGAATAAAGTGATCAAACGACGACTGAAGCTTGGCAAATCAAGCACAACAAAACGACCCCCTATAATCCGCAAGCCAACGGGCAAGTCGGAAGTACTAATAAGCAGCTTGTGGGTATCTTGTCTAAAATAGTCTCTGAGAAGAAACGAGACTGGGACATGAAGTTGTATGTGGCAGTATGGGCATACAATACAACGTTCAAGCGAGCTACCGACCATACTCCATTTAAATTAGTTTATGGAGAAGCGTGTGTGTTACCCCTCGAAATCGATTTGCCAACCATACGGTTTGCAATTAACCACTCTTTGGGAGACCAGGATGCACTCTTTGAACGTTTCATGACCATAGCCCACTTGGATGAGTTGAAATTGTAGAGCTTATTACACCAGGAGGTAGCTAAACGTCGGATAAAGCAGTTGCATGACCTTAAAGCAAAGAAGTATACCTTTAAAAAAGGGTAATCAGTTCTGTATTAGGATGCGCGTAGGGAGCTGTTTCCAGGGAAGCTGGAACCTAGATGGGATGGCCCCTACAAGATTGTCATGATAGGGAAAAATAGGTCTATGGCTCTACTATAGCTGATCTGCCAGGGAGTAGAATTTAAAAATAAGGTTAATCTTAATAAGATTAAATCTTATTATTTCTAAGTATGCTAACACAGAAAAATGCATTGCAGGTCCATGCTGGGGCTGATTTGAGACCTGCAAAGGAGCTTAAAGCTGGTTGATGGGGCGGTTAATTCCTTATTTGGAGTACCCATATCTAAAGCAGAGATACCATGAGGGAAAACTTATCTGGTGGAGCAAAGGATACAAAGTGATTGAGCAAGAGGACAGAACCTTTGTGTGGGAGATCAAAGTCTTCTGCCCCCACTACTTACAAATGTTGACAAGTATCCGTGTTGAGTTTAATGAAGAAGGTGGGATGGAGTCGTCAGTTCATCCTCTAAACATGCTAAATTTTGACTATCATAATTACGAATAGAGTAGTTTGTGATGGTAGGCTGTGTAAACCCATTGTGGACGTACACATTATACTTTGACGGAGCGTCCAGGGGCCCTAATAACAAAGGAAAGTTTGGAGTAGTAATCCAAGATCCCCGACATAGAGTTACGATGAAGTTAGCTGCTTATCTTGGGGTAGGATTCACTAACAATGTGGTGGAGTATAAAGCCTTGATTATGGGACTGCATATTGCCAAGCAAGGTGGTATTCGGCGGTTGTTAGTAAAAGGGGATTCCCAATTGATCTTGAATCAGCTAGATGGGACATACACAGTGCGGAATCCCATCCTTTGTATGTATCATCGAACTACCATGACCCTACTTGAGGAGTTTGAGAGAGTGTCTCTTCAGCTGATTCCATGTTACTGGAATCAGTTTGTGGATTCACTGGCAAACCTTGCTTATGAAGAAGACCTTTTCTTCAACTGTGGTCCTAGTTTGGATATTGCTATCAATAAGGAGACAGGACCCGGTCGCTTGTGGGGAATGTTATCAGAGCATGCAATATATGGCAGGCGATGGTTGATATGGGTGATGCAAAGAGTAGCCGAGACCCATCTACCGTTGTTATCCTAGACCCATAGGCTGATTAGACAACATGTTATGCGTAAGCCTCTTGCTATATTTGCAGGAGGGATGGGTCATAATATTATACATTTAGCTTAGGGCTACGAGCCCTATTTTTCCTCCTTGGAAAGGAGCATATTATTGTATATCTGTACTATTTCGGGGAGGGATATGTAGGTGCTATTCTGTTTGATCTCATTAGGCCAAGAGGTCCAATTCTGCGAGGTTTTCAATGCTTTATTTCATTATGCCAAGAGGGCCAGTTGTCTGTTTAGTATGGGTGCGGTTAATGGTTTCTTGTTTTAGTCCTATGCTAGACAGGTTCAAAGAAGAGCTTAGAATGAGCCTATGTCCCATGGAGACTTCTCGTGGCCCTATCCAGGTGATATCTCTCCTTTACGAGTACCGTGTTTTTATGCTATATGTGTCTGTGTACTTGTAGGGGATTTTCTTTTCTTGTTGGGGACTGGCATCCAAGGCATGAAGTCCCATGTTTAGGTTAGTCTGAGGGAGGGCTAAGTAGTCGTTGCCTTCTGTAAAGACATTGCCAGGCACCAAAAGACCTGTTTTAGAAGGCAGTTCTAGTGACCCTGTTCTGCTAGCCTGCTAGACAGCTGTTCTAGGAGTTCTTGTTAGTTGTGAGGCAGCTAGAGAAGCCTGCCAAACCCCATACACATTGGCAATAAATGCCACAATAATCACATACATGGGAGGGAACCTCTCGGTGGAATCACCGTGGCCTCACTGCAGCTCTCCTATATCGCAGGGATTGGCCCCTTGATGCACTGCTCAACATATAGAATAAACAAACAAACTCCACTCTTTCATTTTGAAAGTATTCCAGGAGATACCATGTGTCCTTACCAAATAATTCCCCAAGAAACGAACGTCTATCCTACGGCTTAGGGTGCCTCTCCACACTCAATTGTGGGTCATCGTCATCGAAAACAGGTGCTATGCATCCAGCCCTTTGTATTCTGATACCATGGTTGACATGCACATGCACAAGTGGATGATCCTAAAGTGCTCAAACATAATTTTCAATCAGAAATGTGTTGTGCACAACCAGGCTTTCCAATGCTCATTCACTAACTCGTTGCGGGGATGTAAGGATAGCATCGAGACAACACTCGTGCTACTATCCTCTTAATTAGAATACAACGAACTCTAGGCCATGATATGCATCAGAAAATCAACAATAATCAGCATGCAAATCGCACCATTCAAGCATCCCAAACCCCTACGTTTAGATATTGCTTTCGTTGTATAGGTGTAGAGGTTCATTTTGTCATATTTTGATGCATGAAAAGAGATGAATCACCAACTTTGACAAGGAGATAGGGCAAACTGAGCCTAAACCTCATGCTTTGCCACTACCATACATCCACAAACAATCATTATATTTTTCCTTATTTTTGTGAAGCGTATTTCTATTTTTTCCATTTTCTTGATTTCTTGTCAATAAAAATTCTATTTTTTTATTTTTCTTATTCCAATCACTTCAGCATACTAACATTCAATTTAATTTCCATTTTCCCCCCATAGGAACACATTTCACCCACTCGAAATGACAAAACTACTCATTTTACCGCTTAAAAACCGCATTTCGGGTTTTACGAGAATTAAATAGTGCATGTAAATCATTGCAAACTCAAAAATTTCTCATAAATAGCAATTAATCATGATGCAACCAGCACTCAAACAAATTTTCATCCAATAAGAACATCATTACCATCATAAAATACCAAAAAGCCTTCATTTTCCTTCCGTGTTTTTACGAAACCATCATAAAATACCAAAAAGCCTTCATTTTCCTTCATAAAAATGGTCATACCGTGTTTTTATGAAACCCGATATGCATTAAATGACTATGTGACTAGTGGACGAAGCCTCCATTGCTCTCAATCCCATGTTGCACATCAATCTTCAGCATCTCCATCAATCTCCATCACTGTTTCTTTCAATCTCCTTCCTGATCCCTCCTTCAAGGTAGTGTGCATGAACAGCCCATAGAGAGGAGAGAGAGGGAGGAGAGAGAAAGACTAGATTCTGATCTCTTCATTTAGTAAGCCATATCTCGCGCGAAGATCGGCGATAGAATCAGGGAAGAAGGAGAAGTTGCCCGGCAATGTCTAATCCATGGGGTGTTTGCAGCCCAAAATTCGATTTGGGGGGGGGGGGGGGGATGGCAAATTTTTCGGCGCCATTTTCTGATCAGCGTGCTACCGCCATATCCACAAAAAAAAATGAGGGGGGGGGGTGCCCCCTTCCAAAGGGCACCCCCTTTTGGTCCTAAATTTTGTCCACCTTTTCAAATCTTGGTCCATTTTTGGCCTCTTCCTCGTCTCGACCTCTGAAAAATCCTACGCGTCCATCTCGGCATCCCACATTGACTGGTAGCTCACCGTATCCCGCACTGACTAGCAACTCCCAGCATCTTGCACGACAGTCGAAAAAATTATCAAAAATCCGCAAGTGTCGCTCGGGCACCTTTTAAAAGCCGTCTTTCACTTGGTGCTTAAAATCGTACTAGTTGCAGCCGCCGCCTTCGATGTCCAATATTTTTCCCCTAAATTCTAGATTTTCTGGAAAATTTTAGGCACATTCCGGGCTCAAAACTCTGCTCTCATTGGCGACCATGGGATAGGTGACTCAGCCCGTCGAATCCCACAACTGATCTGCACAAAATAACCAAAGGAAGCATCAAGCTGATACATGATAGATACATATTAAAATACAGCACAATGCTCACCCTACCCCCTGACAAAACCAAGACATGAAATCCACAAGGAGTAGGCCTAGCATAATCTGATAGAAGGGCCGACGCTAGTCACTAACCGACTGCTCCAACACGGTCAAACTAAAAAGAACTATCAAAGAGGGTGCCCTAAGTGGTGGTCTTAACTACCTACCTAACCAAGGACAACACAACCAGGGGCTCCTACTAGGTGAGGACTCCTATAGCCTGATCAAGAAGTATTTTCTTTTAGCACATTTTTTCTTTTAGGTTTTTATTTTTCTATACTCGGGCGTGTAAAAAGGAGGGAGCTGAGCGTAGTGACCCAAGGAGAATAGGGCATCGGCCTCGGGCCCTGTCTTGGTACCCAAGAACCTACCAAGCCCTCGCGAGGCGACACTTAATCCTTTTCTGACGCTCACTTTTATTTTTGCTCCAACCTTCATTGCTTTCTTCCTTTCCAGCGAGACGCCACCCCTAGGAAGACAAGGCATTGGCCCCAGGTCTGACTCATCCCTAGGAACCTACCAAGCCTTTACAAGGCAATGAGCAACTGCTTATAAATTTTCCTTTCTTTTCTTTTCTATTTTTATAGGGGTTAGAACCCCTTTATCTCCCTCTATGGAGTTTATAGAAAGGGAAACGTTGGACTACAAAACTATAAACGCATAGATTAGGCTTTAGGATAGTTTGTCCTTTTGCAGTAGATAGACGCTCCTGGCCCGAGAGGCCGTGAGGGTGTGTTTGTCTGTTATGAGCATGAGGTCCGGCTAGTGCCATAGCCAGTGCCGGCCCATTTGAGGTCCCATCACTGACTTCACGATTGAGTGCCTACTTGGTTAGCACCTTTCAGCCCTACACACACACATCCATCACGAGACAAGTATCATGACATGCATATGTTGAATATACGACACATGCCAATCCATGTATCTCACAAGTGACTAACAAATACATACACACAAAGACTCAAAGATACAAATAATGTATGGCAAGAGACCCATCTCATGACATGCATACATGCCAATCAATGACCCCTTGCCATACACGTGCATGTGAAGAGTATACACCTTCCCATAGTTGTAAGTACAAGTGTAGCCCGCTAGACCATCATCTTTCAGTTCACTATAGTGATAATGTGGTAGTAGATGCAAAACTCATGCTTGTGGCAGGAAAAATTAGCACAAGACTACCCTATATACTAACAGCATATTAATAGCGCATTAGGACACTGGTTAGCTGGGGAGAAAGGGGATGTCTCACCTCTTCCCAAGTTGGGAACCTTTGTTTCAATGAATCAAATGCCTACCTAAAATTTGTATCTGTGGTGTTCTGAGAGAGAATGGTTCCAATAAGTGAGTCAAGTAGTATAGTACATCGTTCCTAGGGTGCAGACCATCCATAGAAACCTATTGTTTTGGTGTTCCCTTTAGATGCATTTGTTGTCCCTTGATATAAGCGTTCACCTACCTAGAGTATTCCAAATCCATCATTCTAGCACTTCTATGCTTGGCATACTCCTCAAGGGGCCTGTGCAGCGTCCATAGTCTTTCTCTTACTTCCATGCACTCTATTGGTGAGGGCCATAGAAAAGAATGGAAAGGACCCTGGTAAAGGATTGGGGATTTGGTAGCCTCAACCATTGAATCTTGAGAGAGGGCAGCCATTGCTAAGGCCTTGAGCTTGAGTCCATGATAAGAAATAAGACAAGGCAGTCTAAACTACATGAATCTTCACCACTGCTAGCTTCTCTACTATATGCATGCGTCATGGCATTGCCACCTAGATCCTTCTCTGTTAAATCAAGGTAAACATTGCACTCTCTATCTGCAAATCCTACAAAGGTCTCTTTCCCTTTCTTTTTCTTGGAGTGCGGATGCCTTTTAAAAACCTCCACAACATCAGCACAAACGTCCTCTATAGGAGTCAAGGAGCTCTAGCCGGGCGTGTGGGGGAAGCCATTCAGGTTCGCAAGAGAGGTGGCATGTGCCTTTCTCTTCGAACTTGGCTTCACCCCTGCCTCTTTTGCAGCTAGAAGGTTATCTGTAGATTCTTGAGCCAAAGATTTTAGGACAATCTTGTCTGCCTCAGAATGGTGCAAGGTTGTACAAAGGGAGGACGCATAATCAAAGTCAAGCTTACACTTGCTGCTACTGCTACAATTAAGCTTCTTGTTGGAGGGCGGCAAGAGTGGAGCATCTCAAGAGTGGCAGGGGCAAGAGAGGAGGAGTGGATCTTGACGGAGGAAGGAGTCGAGTAGTGGTAATGCATGGCTAGGAAAAGGCTTGTGTAGGCGGCCATGCGGCATGACTCATTACAAGTGCAACAATTGTGGATGTCAGAATAGATGCCACTTATATATCATACTCCTAACAAACGATGTGCTTGGCGGGAAGTTTACAAGCATGGCACCCCACCAATCCACCCACCCCTCTTGTCAATTCTACATAATAAACACAAATGCCTCTCTTATAAACTGCACAACCATCTATATCTATACTCTCTCAGGCTGGTTACACACCATCATTGCCCGCCTAATCTGCGCCCAGTTGGTGCATATGTCTAAAAACCACTAGCACATAAACACATACTTTAAATCTCATGTTAGTAGATTATGAAAGTGGGGCATATTCTAACATACCTAAGAAATATTAGTTATGGAAGTTCTAGATTTTCAAACATTGACGTGATATGGATCTCTCCATGGAGCATGTGGACTTCTAGCTTGAAAGAAACCATAAAAAGCATAGAGTAATAAATTCATTTTTACATAAAATTTACTACAAGTATATATCATAAATATAAATAAAGTACATATCATACCTCACACAATTAGGGTAAGTTTCCAACCACAAAATTTAAAAGTAGAGGCTCCATCTTATAAAGTATGATCTTGATTTGTGTTAGCTTTAGATTTATTTTTGAGCTTCACCACATTTCCTCTTGATTAGCATCACCATGTCGAGTGACTCATTGGCACAATTCTTTGTCATTGATATATACAAATAATATTTTACATTCAACTACACATCACGTGAAAACACATTACCTTAGTGACTTGATCACTAATAACAAATCTTGAACTTTTGGTAAATCTTGAACCTGCAGACCTACAAAATGTTCAATGAACCCCTTCCAAACTTTCAAACCTACATGACAGGAAGATAGGAATGAGAGAGAGAGAGAGAGAGAGAGAGAGAGAGAGAGAGAGAGAGAGAGAGAGAGAGAGAGAGAGAGAGAGAGAGACACTATTACAAGCCTAGCACCTATCATTGTAGGGAGAGAAGGACAATTGGAAGAGGTGCAGGAGAGAAGAATTATTGGAAGAGGCCTGCTACTTGATGCATGCTATGACAAACATCTTCAAAAACCTAGGTTGGATTGTACTGGCAATCCAACCACAAGGCATCTAGTATCACTTTGTGCTTGAAAACTGGAGACCTTGCACTGGCCGGTGGTTAAAGTGGGGCAAAAGAAAAGGCCATGTCTCTATGAGAGCTCACAAGATTTCATGTTTTGCAGATGTGGAATATGTCATGACTCATAATAAAATATATTGGGGCAAACTAACCTTGCTATTGTGATTGTCCCACCATTGCAAGGGATCTTTGAACTCGATGTTGTCAACTTTGGGATGATGTTGTTGGAGCTTATCATTGGGTGTTGGTTGATTAATGAATCTTTGTTAAGATTCTTCCAAAGATTGGAGAAGTGCAGAGGAGCACCTAATTTTCATGTTGTACACTATCTTGGTTTTTCATGCTCAATAGCCTTAGGGCCACCATCACAACTTGCAAGAATGGGTAGCTCACGTCTCCACCTTTGTCGAGATTTAAAATATTCCTCACACATACACACACACATATCCTCTGTGTGTGTGTGTGTGTGTGCATGCACGTTTGTATAATCAAAATCTACATAAACATTACTCTTTGGAAAATAAGGTGAAATGTTGCTTTGGAGTAACTACACAACATTCAAATGCCATTTTTGCTATTGTTGTCATTCCTTATATCCAACAAGAGTTTGAGAGAGTACACCATGTTTCAAGATGATCAGCAAATGACATCACCATGATAATTGCTTTTGCCATGTATAAGTATTACTCACTTGGAAATGAGCTCATGCACTCCAAGGCCCATAGGAAGCATATATAGAAGATATTCCTACCTTTGATCACAAAGAAGCCATGGAGTTACTATCATTAGGAGAACATTATGCATGCACACACCTATTAATCAAGTCAGGCAAGGTTTTTTCACATAAAGATTAGACTTGTAAATGCTTTTACTTAGCTCTATGCACCCAGGTTGGTGCTTTGCACCTAAAGTATAGCTTCTAGCCCTCGACCCGCATTGCTAGCTCTAAAAATCTTCAGCATATCTTGCTAGACTTATCACCTACTACAAGCCTTTTTCTTTTATGTCAAGTTTTTGCTTCCCTCATCCACAAGTGACTTATAATAAAAAAAAGTAATACCACCACGTATACAAATGTCATTGAAAAAGGTAATGCCGGAGTACCTCTATCTTGTTGAGCTGCTTGGAAACCTAGCTACATCTATTTTAGTCCCTAGACCATGTAGTGACTCGTGAGTTTCACTTGCACCATGTACTACAAATGTTTGTGTTCACACAACTATCACCCTAGCATAGAGCATGAATCTCCATCCTATTAAGGCGTTACTCAACCTTGAAGTATGTGCATAAGAAGACACTTCTCTCATACTCCACAAAATTTTGTCTCAATCCAAATGGCCATGTGGAAAAAATGATGGACATCCTTCCTAAAAATCAAGGCCTCATGTGCTTGCTTGTGAACCGCATGCCTATACATATTGAAGGATGCCCCATGCAACTACTAGTCATGATGAGTTGCACTAAAGATGTTGCCCAAGAGGAATGGCTTATCCCTAGTTGTGCACTTGCCACAAAAATTCATGATCAATCCCAAGTCAACAAAATCAAATAAAAATGCAACTCTCAATGCCCTTTTTAGATGAAATCGTATATGCATCGAGTTGACAGTGTTTGTAGGGATTGCCAAATCATGAGCAATGTAGAGTAGCAATGTACCACCACAACAATTCAATCTAATCCAACTATTTGCAACAATGTCTCTCTTCTCTCCATTATTCTCTCATATAACCTGGTCTACATCCAAAACTAGAGCATCACCCCCTCTTGTATAAAACTCTACTTGAGAAGGAGTTGCACATAGCTAACCACCTTGAGGGTCCCAACCTCTTGATTATCATTGTGTGTTAGTAGCTTGACCATTCAATTTGGATCCTCTTGCTAAGTTAGGTGGGACCTCCCAATAGATGCTCCATATCAATTTTATTTCAATTCTCTCAAAGCTAAGCATCAAATAGAGACTATCACATTTATTTAGGATGAAAATAGATGCACCTTAACTAGGATATGCTAATGTTTTCCACAAGCATCTCTCAGTGCTAGCCGAAGTTGAGCCTAAGAGTGTTGTTGATTGGTCCTAGAGTGGAAATCCAAGATTTTAGCAACACACTAGGACCAATCAACAACACTCTTGGGCTCAACTTCACTCTTGGGCCCAAGAGTGTTGTTGATTGGTCCTAATGTGTTGCTAAAATCTTGGATATCCACTCTAGGACCAATCAACAACACTCTTGGGCTCAACTTTGGCTAGCACTGAGAGATGCTTGTGGAAAACATTAGCATATCCTAGTCATCAGTAAAGGTGCATCTATTTTCATCCTAAATAAATGTGATAGTCTCAATTCTCTCAAAGCTAAGCATCAAAGAGAGTCTATCACATTTATTTAGGAAGAAAATAGATACACCTTTACTGATGACTAGGATATGCTAATGTTTTCCACAAGCATCTCTTGGTGCTCGTCGAAGTTGAGCCCAAGAGTGTTGTTGATTGGTCCTAGTGTGTTGCTAAAATCTTGGATGTGGAAATGGAGAGAGTCCTTGGCACCTTGCTAAAATTAGCTTGCTCTTGGATAAACCATTCATCGAAGGGGAGGTATTATTTGTGGTCAAGTCTATGAAGAGGGGAAGTCCCTTAGCATTTATGGGTTTTAGGTAGAGCTCTATCTTGCTTTGTAATTTCAAGATCCATGCTTCAAAGATCTGATAGCTCAAGTTATTGGACCATGAGTACCTAAAACCTTTTGTTTCTAAGAATTATGTATATGTATGTATGAATACAAGAGGAGATGTAATGTTGAGTAATGTGTGTATGTGAGTCATGTGGATGAGTATATAAAGAAGGAGCAAGGATACGTAGTATGTGACATGTGTCTATGTATGTACTATGTGTATGAGTTTATATGTACATGTAGCAAATGTTTTTATAGGTATCCCATAACTTATGAATATTGTGGTGAATTTAATATATTTCTTTTAATATCGGTTTCGCATGAATGGCAAAAGAGCCTTCAAAATCTCGATATACCTTAGAAATGTTGGCAAAGAAAAAATTTTAGAGTTATAACTCAACCTACTCGAGTTTCAAAAAAAAAAGCAAAAAATAAAAGTATAGCCATTTGGCGACATATAGCCACTAAAATCATCTATGCGCAAATCCAAGTGAGGATGCGAGATCTTAAGTCATTAAGTGAGGCCAAGATGCATGCACTTGACCATGAGCAATATATCCAAAGATGTTGGGAAACCTTTTGGAGTTTCCGTTCAGTGCAAGTGCATCCAAATATCCAAACTTTTCTACAAGGAGAAAATTCATTTGATAATACCAAGACAACCTTAGCAAGGGATCTTGGTAGCCAAAATCTCCAAGAAAAATGGCAAATCCTATGAGTAGTGATAAGATGCCTCTTAGGGTTAAAAATATTCCAAGCCCAACAAGTCCCATCAAGGCTTGCAATTCTTCCATGAGAGGAATTTGCAATGGCCACATTGATAGAACCAATGGATCTACCAGTGTGGATGCATATTCAATGAGTGGTTCCAATTTTTCTCTTAGTAAGGATCTTGAGAGACCTTTCCAATTTATGGGTGGATCATGCTTTTGAGTAGATGTTGTTCCTTTTAGTAAAAACATGGTTTTTATGAAAAAGCAATTGTAGAGTGGACAAAGGCAAGTAAAGACATCTCATATGAAGAAGATGAAGCATGCCCAAGGTCCACTTGTGCTCGATGGAAGTCATAAGGATGTGAGGCCATCTGGCTATAGCAATAAGTCCACTTTGAGTCCATTAGACCAATGCGGCAAAATGAGATAGTCTAAGAATGTGAAAAGGAATATGAGATGGGTTTGGAGACCCAAAATTGATAAATGTGTGGTTGGTGTGTCAGATGAAGGGCCAACAATTCCATGTGGACATGGCCCATAAACACGGAAAAACTCCAGAGGTTGTTGCAAAAAGGCTAAGTGTGGGTACCACAAACATAATGGACATCCAAAGGCTATAGTAGAGGCCTCACAAAGTGTATAGAGGCTGTATTACAAGGCTACATGAAGAGTTTACAAGTTTATGCTTGAAGCATTAGGGCTAGGAAATACAAGGCTAAAAAAGTCTATCCGAATAGAAAGACTGATGAGGTTTGTCCTTCTCTTGGTGGTCTTCTTCTTCTTCTTCTTCTTCTTTTGATCCATTTTCTTCTTCTTCTTTAACTGCAACTAGATAGTCCTTTTGGGACCTCTTTCTGGCATGGTGGAACTTCTCGGTGTGTCTAGTCCTTTTGCAGAAGTCACAGAAAAGCTAGTCCTTCTTGCCTTTGTACTTGTTGCCAACATATGATGCATGTTCTCCTTTAGAGGTGCTTGGTTCTTCCTTAGTTTTTAGCTTCTTTTCCTCCTCTAATAGTGATGCTTGGATATCAACAAGCCCAAGGTTTGGCATATTGATTAGAGTTGTTGATACATTATTATATTCAGAAGGCAAACTTTTAAGTAGAGCACCAATGGAAAAATCTTCTTCCATTTTAATTTTGATTCATGCAAGTTGGGTTAGAAGTCCTTCCATGTAATTTAGATGTGTGGAAAGTGATGTGTTGGATTTCATTTCAAGCCTGAAAAATTCAATCAAGAGACCATACTTTGATGATTTAGACTATGCACCAAACAAGGTGTCAAGTCTCTTCCATGTATCTTGTGAAGTATCACAGTTAACCACATGGTGGATATAGCTATCCTCTAGCTCCTATTTGATAATGGCATGAGCCTTATCATCATTTTTTTGCCAAGTGACTGTAAGGTCCACATCACGAGGCTTCTTTTCTTTTCTAATGGTAATGGCCATACCGGTATTCTTGATATTATAAAGTCTCAAAGTGAAGGGGAAATGTTAATAGTCAATGGTGATGGTAGTTTTAATGTTAGGTGGCATGAGTGCTGACTTAAAAACTATCAAATGCATGCTTGGAGTAAGTAATGGGGCCAATGAAAAATATCCTTGTATTTTTTGCATGGAGAGTTTGGGATCCAAAGAATGGAATACTTTGCGGCCAACAAGAAGAGTCCCGACAAGGAACTTCATAGATTTGAGCAAGTTCAGAAATGTGGATGGCTTATGGGATTCTATTTTTTCAATCTCTTTAAGGAATGTTCATATTTGTACATTGCAAGCAGAGATTAAAATAATTTATAAGTTGCTTAGGTTGCATCTTGACTATGCATATCCAATAAAACTAGTATCTTTGTCAGATAAGTACATTGATAAATGTGAGGCTTAGCTCTCAAAAATGGGTTTTCATGGAGGTCAAGTTCACATGAGAAAGGATCCAATAGCCTTAGGGAAAACAAGAGATGTCTTGGCATACGTCTCTATGGGGGGTTCAAAAGCTAGACAAATTCTAGGAAATCATATAGGTAAACAAATGAGTGCATTGTGGGAGTGTTGGAGAGAGTTGTGTGCAATCACAACAAATGTGGCTAATATACCACGAGTGGCATTCCTATGAATAGAGGGTTGGAGACATCTTGACATATTTTTAAAAGCACTCAGGGAACAAAAGATAACATCCAATTATTCACAAGAGTAAAAATGTTCAATTGTAAATCTTGTTAAAGCAATCAAGGAAGCTTGGGGAGAAAAGGATATTACTTTCTACTTGGTAAGATAGACATAAATTTGAGTCTTTGTGCTTTGAAAACAAGGTTTAATGATTCAAACTGATTTTCATTTTTATAGGTTGTCACAGCATATTCTTCTTGTTCATGGGCCTTATTTTGTGGAAGAGCAAGTGCCCCTAGCAACTTACAGAAGCCAAGGTATGGAGAAATCTCACTATGAAGCACCTACGTGTTTCTTTTCGGAGCACTAGACATAGAGGAGGAGTAATTAAAACCAATGCCCTTCATGAGTTATTCAATTGGTTTTTTCGAAGACAACTTCAAAGATTGAAGAACACAACAAATTGCGATGGAATCTAGAATACCCATACTATTTTCAAATAATTTATACATGGATAGCTTTCAAGAGCCTTTACATCCTCATCCTCCTCATGTTGTTTTCCTCTATAATGTAAAACTTTCTTCTCTTGTATCCAACTACAGACTTGATATCTGTTTTATTTGTTGCTAAAGCATAAGATGAGAATGCTAGGAAGTATCCAGCCCTGGAGGCAGAGAAGTTAGGACCATAACCAAATATTTGTATGGCTGTTGTCTTTGCTAGGAACATGACTTTGTGCACATTGTATTGCAAACTTGAATACCCAAGCAGCCTTGTAAGTGCTTTGACACAAACAATTTGCCATGAGGCCTCCTCCGAGAAAGTGCTATGCAAAACTAATAGAACATTGGGATCAATCCTTGATATGTAATGCCCAAGTGCAACATCCCTTATGGAACTACCACCAATTCTTGATCCTTTGCCTCTTCCCAATAAATTATCCTCATTTTCAACCTCCAACTATAAAATCAAAAGTCAAAATGGAAAAAATGAAAATGTGTATGTGGTTTCACAAAAATAGAAGAAAAAAATGAAAATATGTATGTGGTTTCACAAAAATAGAAGAAAGCATTAGTGTTTGATTTTCATCACTCTCAAGTTTACTTGGATTCCATAAACTAATTGATGTCTCCTTGATATCCTTGAGCTCCTTAACATATTCTGACTCATCCCTTCCAAAATTGGAGATTCCAAGCTTCTCTTGAAATTGGTCACAAACTCATTGTCAGCAACCTATAACCCTCTCTCAACATCTTTTACCTTGCTTAAACATAAGGAAAATGCATCTGATGCATCTATAAACTTATCATCTGACACTTGAGTATCTAATTTTAGTAAGTCCTTGGATTCATTCTCAACATCCACTATGCCTTCTGTATCAACAGATGCCTCTACAATAACTGCCAAGCAATAATCCTCCCTCAAATTGAGAAGTATTTGTAGATCAAGAAATAATGTGTACTCTTTGTCTTTAATTGGGAAAGTTGGCAAGGATGGAACAATGAGGTTGGAAGGGGCACCAGATACTTCATCAACCTCTGCATTGCTCTCTTCAATTATTGCCTCTGCTTTAAATTGAGCAATGTCTAGGTCTTTTGCAATTGATGCTTCCATCTGTGGGTCTACTTGCTCCTCAACATCCACATCATCTACTAACTCTTTAAGAAGACAACAACTGGACAATTTTGAGGTGTCCTTAAGCTTTTCATTAGATTTGATGGGGCACTTCACAAGAGTAAATACAATAAGTGCAGCAGACTTAAGCATAAGCTTGCATTTTTTTGGGTGTAAAGAGCATAACTCAGATGCATGGAATCTACCAAGAGAATGATAACCACATTTCTTGGTGAAGGAAGACTTATGAATGACTAACCTCCCAATAGAAGTGTGAAAATAATCCTTGGAATCCAATTGAACAATAGGATATGCCAACTCTGCAAAGTCTTCTCCTGCAAAGTCCTTTGAGTAGTTCATAACCTGATCAAGATCCCACTCTGGATTGAAAATCTCCCTAGCTATTGCAAAGAAGAACAATTCAATATTATTTTCAATAAGGAAATCTAGAAGTCCCTCTGAGGCTCTGACCTCTGTAATCTAAGTGAGTCATGGGGTCCTCAAATAAGATTTTCCGATTCATTATAAAGACCATGTGGAATAGTCTTGAACCGTTGAGAAACCCTAACTAAAGAACGAGCAAAATGACATGTGTCCAAAAACTCCCTCACATATATAAGGGCCCTATTTTGTGTGAAGATCATTTCACACTTTCCAACTTCCCTGTTGTACGTCTGGCACTCTTGTTGATTTCATCCATCGTTCATGTCAAACATTTGACATGCTCACAATTTCTAACATCTCTTCGATAATAGAGCTTATATAGCGTGAATACTAGCCTTGCAAAATCCTCTAGCACTACCACTCACGTCGTATTAGATACCACTCAACAAGTGCACATACAACGTGATTGATGCATAGTGGAGTTTTTCTCATTCCCCCTATTGTGTGGTATAGGTATTTCTTTTGATACGTTGCAATTGTGGGATTTCTTCATGAGGAGTGTAACGTCATCGTGTCATATTCGCATCTTTTTTGTATGGAGAAATTGTGCTATTTTTTCATCAGTAGCATGATCTTATTGAACCGTTACAAGGCATGTGTTTCAATCTACACGTTCCTTGAATCTAAAATCTCATCGTTCTTGCATCACACTAGTGTTGTTTGTCTTTAACATGGGTGTTTCCTATGGTCTTAGCATTTTTCTAGTATGGCATGATAGTGTTAGTTAGACATCCAGAGCCTCATCTCATCGTGCCATATTGTCAAATCTATTCCAGGTACTCCTGACCCTTAGCCCACACAAATGATGGCTAGGAAAAAGTAAATTGCACAGAAGGTTTACCTGAAGAAACCTTCAAGGGAAGGTGAAGAGGAAATAGTCGAGGAGACATGTGAAGATATTGTTTGCCCTACTACCCTTGTCGATGTTGGAGGTGAAGGTGAATCCTCAGAGAACTCCAAGTCACATGGTGAGGTTCAACCTTCAAGTTCCCTTCTTAATCCTGCCCAGGAAACCCCTTTTAAGAGAAAGAGAAAATCTAGATGGTTCTACATGCAGACATGTTTTAGAGAGATAAGGAAAGCTCAAAAGACCACTGGCCATCTCATTCCTAAGGCTCCTTTTTTCAGAGTGGTCAAGGAGATATCTGATAGATTGTCTTCAGTTGCTTCTATAGAGGGCCTTAATAAGAAATGGCAGTTGTCTGCCCTACTCTGCTTACAGGAGGCAATAAAGGGATTTTAATTGATTTTTTGAATGATGCATACATTGCAGCTACTCATGCATATCAAATTACATTGATGAATAAGGACTTTAGTATGGTTACTAGACCTAGGTATATGTTTGAAAAAATTTTAAAGCCTCTTCCTTCTGATCAAAAGGTATTTGAGATTCTCAATATTCCACTTAACCTGTCTAGAAAATAGAAGGAGCCACCAATGCCCAAGGTTGAGGATGTTACTCACTTGTATCCTACAAGGGTTGCAAGTGAGCAGGAGGATATCTTGGAGGATAAGAGGAAGAGATAATAGAGAACAAAGATGTGATCTGGCAAAGAAAGATCGAGTCTCTTGGCCCTATGAACTATGAGAGGATGGGGAAGGTGTACAGCCAAATGGTCGTAAATGTTTCTATTAATCCTGGAAAAAAGAGAGTACATAAGCATATCTCTTGAAGATAAGGCCCTATTCGAGAAAAAGGATTGTCAACTAACATATTCAGTAGTTTTATGTTGTTTGAGGTAAGGTCATTTGCTTCTCTTTGTTTATATTGATTTTTTTAAGGATTCCTTACATTGCATTCATTCTCTTATCGTTCTTTACTTTGTATATGGGTCATATGTGCTTCTCTTAGCAATGATATTGCTAAGAGTATATTTGTTGTTGATCCACTTCTTTTTGTGGGCTTGTTTTCAAAATCCAGTTCAAATATTACAAAATTTTTAAGCACTTTGATAGTGACACAAACCATCATATATTTTTTCCATATGTTGAAAGATACATCCCTTCAATGTTCTATCTCTTGATGACTTGTCTTTAGGGTTTTATCTCGCTAGTGTTTTGGTTCCCAGAGAGCACTGGAGCCTAATCTATATCAACATTCTTGCAAGAGAGGTCATCTTTATGAATTCTCTTTTAAAAATTCACGGCGAATCAAAGATGCATTGTCAATGGACACTCTTTATTTTGACTTTTATTGGTTAAAGTTTACACTATTTACTATAAGTTAATATTTACAGTGATGCTAAACTTGTTATTACCCACTTGGACACCAACTTTGAAAACATTGCTGATCCTCAAAGGCCTTTCAAGTTTCTCCTTCAAGAGGTCCCATTGCAAAACAACATATATAGTTGTGGGTGGAGAGTGATTTCAAATGCTGCGATGACAATAGATTCAAAGTTATTGAATATAGAGGGGGCGAATGTAAGTCTCCTATGTCTTGCCTTTTTTATTTTGAAAGTCTCTCCTAATTCAAATAACTTATATACTTTGTTGCAGTGCAAAGACTATCCTGAGTCGTACATGTGGTGGATACGGGAGAGGTGCATCAAACTAGTTTTGGATAGGGCAATTACTCCAGTGGACCCCGAGTCCCCTCTCCCACCTAAAACTTCCAAGGAACTGGCAAAACAATTGAAGAGGATGCAAAAGAGATCTAAACTCAAATCTAAAACAAGAATAAAGTCCATTGAAGAGACCAAACATAGGTCATAGACAACTCCTTTCATGACCACAAATGTGACAGAGAACTTAATACTAGTGTTCTTCACTAGCTAGTCCTTCAACATGCCCATGGATCAGACCTTAGAACCATCAGTGATGGTGAGATCAATAAGAGGGTTTCTCCACATTTTAAGCATTGCATGATTCATGATGCTGACATTAGCTTTTGTATTTATAATGCCTCTTCTTGTGGAGTCACCAAGGGCTACCACACATGTAGAATGACACGTTGTTTAGCACCCTCCCAAAATGGGGCAACACCAAGAGTGCCAAGTGCAAGGGTAGGTCTGGGAATCTAGGCAATGGATTTTGTGGGTGCTTCTCAATAGGATGGGTCTCATTACTTCCATCAATCCAAGATTTTAAAGTGGTCCAAATGGTGGAAGTGTTCTTGAAGAGAATATCCAATTGTATTGAGACACTTATTGAGGCTAAGGGAGCTAAAGGCCATAGCTAAAGGCCAAGGTCTACTTCCTAATATTGTAGCTTCCTTGGCTGACCTTGGGGAGTAGGAAATTGTACTCCAAGTTCAATAGCATGTCTTCCAAAGGTGTTAGGTCCAACTATTGAGGCCAAGGGAAGTGTGCTATTAATGCCATATGGTTGTAAATTGTCCTTGGCTTCTTCAACCCTAATTATAGCTCAAGCCTCTTCCACCCTATTCTTCCCTTTGCTAATCAACTTAAGTTAATACTTGAGGTTGAGGCATTCACCTACTTTGGTTGATGTAGTCATTTCCATGTGTGGGGAGTAGATGTAGCTTGCTCAGCACTTGAAGCAACTATGGGAACTGAAGTCTCCCCATCACTCTTGAGCTTGAGAGCAGCATGCTTAGATTTCTTCTTTGCATTCTTATATCTAGTGATAGAGCCAGTAGAAAGAGATGGGTATGGGATACTGGCTCCACCTTGCTTAGCTTATGCTCAGGTAATGGCATTAATTGAGATGGAAATCACATCCTCATCCTTTAGCATTTCTATTGTGAAGAGACGCAAGGGCACAATAGATACTATAGGCTTGCTAGAACTCGCTTTCCTCTTTGGAAAATCATGATACATATGAGTTATTCTACATTCAAGACACCTTTGGTTAGCTTCATTCTCCTTCAAATGCTCTTGTTTTTTAGGGTACCATGTGGAGATGTGATCGGGTTGGCCACAAGTCCCAACAACAAGCAAGAGTCTCATGGGGTTATATCACGCCGCGCCCTTGACCTCATCCTAACATCATGATTGGGACTTCTCTATAGTCCATGAGCACTGCATTTCCTTCCTCATCATAAGAGACATATGAATTGGTATAGTCTTAATCCTCAATGGGCTCCTTAACATAGTAAACTAGGGCATCACTAGGGCACAGGAAAGCTGCCTAAGGGCTCTACATGTAGATGCCTCGTGACCAAACTGCCAACAAATTGTGCAGCTTCTACTATGTCAAAAGCATTCAAATGGTAGGTGATCACCATTGTAATGTATGCACTACATGTTTTGTCAACACAGTTGAGTCTACAAGAATGAGTCAATCATTGTCAAGATCTCTTGTTGTTGTTTCATCACATCAGCCATGAGATTATGAGTTTTGGTGGTTCTATCTCAATTTTTCCTCTACTAGATTTGAATTTAGATCCTAGGCCTTTTCTTTTCTTGTCTTGAGTTCCTTGCTTATGGAATTGCTAGCTAGTGCTTCATTGAGATTTTCATAATCATGAATACCCTTGATGAAATCCTTCATAACTCCTTTGGCTGGTTTTTCTACTAATCAGATTCTCTTGTAGAGTCCTCTCAATCTAGATATATAGTCTCATATGATATCTACTTCTTGTTTTATATGTTCATGAGTTGGACAATTAAATTGTCTCCATAGCTGGCTCCTACAAATTGCTTAATGAAGAGAGTTTGAAGAGTTGTGAAGGAAGCCTTCTCAACTGTATCAAGACCAATAAACCAAGCACGACTCTTCTTGCCATGCAGAGCCCAATGGATTGAGCTTGTTTGGCATCTCCTATAAGGTTATTGGCCTCACAAACTTGCTTGAATTTCTCGATGAAGCTATGTGGGTCATCTCCAACATGATACTTGTCAACTTGCTTGGCCACTAGAGGTACTTTGTCTTAGTCTCATTAGGCAAGGGTGTTATCCATCCCAGTTAGCTATGTTTGGGCCATGTGAGCTCCTATAATGAGCAAGTCAATGTGATCAAAGAGCCTACGCTGAATGAGGTCAATTAGGGTGTTTGTGGATGATCTTGAAATTCTTGCATTCAAAAGCATGCTCTTAATCCCATCCACTTAGGTAGACAAGGATAGAGGAAAGGAAGAGTACAGATAGAGGGGATGTGAAAACAAGAAAGTTTAGGAAGGATAAAACTCTTGGAGACATTTTGAGGAAGATCAAGAAGATTAAGCAAAAGAGTATGATGGCTGAGGATTATGCTCAGAAGTTTAAAAATCTCCTTAATAGGTTGGATGTTGCTAATGTACCATCCATAGAAATGCAGATTACTTACTTTATCAAGGTTCTTAGAAGTCAGGTGAGGAATCCTATTAGCCAATTTGGAACTTGGTCAGAATGATACTTTGGATACTATGATTAGAGCTACTATGAGAGTGGAAAAGAGGTTGGGCACTTCTAGGTCAAAGTCCTGGAAAGATGATGATTCTTCAAATACAGACTCATATTCATATTCAGATTTGGATTCAGGAGCAGAGAGTGATACGGGAGAAAAGGAAAGTGAAAATTAGTAGATTATTATGCTCTGTTTGCTAAACATCATGAGCAGGTGTTAGAATTGCAACAGTAGATAGAGCATAACAACATTTCAATCAATGTCTTTGAAAAATGGACCAAAGAATTGAAATCTCAATGTTTGGATAGTATGTAGAATTTCATGGATATGTATGTGCAGTTACAAGTTGATCATAAACTTTTACAGGACAGGTTTACTCCTTTGAAAATGGTTGAGCAGCAAATTCTTAAAAAATTGAATGTGGATGTAGATGGGGTAGTAGTGCTTAAATCAGAGTATGAAGAACTTCATGATGCTTTGCTTTTGGAAGTAAAGCAGTCATGGCACAGGGTTGCTCAAACTTTGGACGCATTGGTTTCTTGACCATATGCCATGTTTAAGGTTGTATTTATGGTAAAACAACTGGTTGAGGTTCATGAGGATGCAGGATTACATGAGGTGTCTATGCTTAAAGAAAAATGTCATGATTTGGAATGTAGATTGCATGAGGCTTTGGAAGCTAAAAGAAATAGTGAGGAGTATATTGCTACTTTGTTGCAGGAGAAGCATTTTCATGCTAGTGATAGCAGTGATGTGGTGCAGGAGGTTACGCATGAAGTGCATGAGGAGTTCTAGGAGATGCGAGGAGCTATACCTACTAGACATGTGGTTCATCTTCTGGAATGCATATGTCCTCCTGTAGGGATATCATTGTTTATGTGCACGATTACTTTCTAGTTGCTCATAGTGTTATGCTATTACTTATTTTTTGAGTTTGTACTTCATTCATCTTTTTGATTGGCTTTAGAACTTCTTATGAAACTACACAAGAGGATTATGAGTATCTCAGAGGAGCTCTACTCATGATAGCTCAGTGTGGCCTATTTAGGGGTGCAAGGCCTCTGGCAAGGTATAAGTATGTTATTTATGTCATTCAGTCTTTTACTCTATGCCTATGGGTTCAGGTCATGCCTGTGCTAGGTCATCCACCGAGTTGTGCTAGGTGTTAGGGGCATAAATCCCTAGGCCTCGAATTCCATTTATGACCTTAGTCTCTTACTTTCCTATAAGGATATAATGGTTTGAGATCAGTCGATGTGATTGTGTCTTTAAATGTCATAGGACAGGATACCTGTATGTCAGGCATAGATTCTGATATGCAGGTAGTTGTATTTTCTTGAAGAAAGTTGCATGATTTCAATATACAGAGAGTCAATGCCAAGTCTTCATGGTTGTTGCAGGCTATTCTCAACGTTTTTGTCATGCTCTTTAAGTATTTGAATCTTTGTTTATGTATTTTGGAACCATAAACGATTTCTGATTATGGGGGCTGAAGTTTATGCAGAGAATACGTCTATGTTTGTGTTCTTTATTTTGGTGCCATGGCGTGTTTATGTATTCTTTGCTTCCTTCTTGAAAATTCTCTAAACACCTTGAAGGTCCAAGTAGCAAATGGAGAAGAAGAAGTTAGCATACATGTATGCCCCGCAGGCCCCCTTCAGTCCCCTTATGCTTGGCTGAAAATTATGTGGCATTGGTTGACCTAATTGCCCTAGATATTGGCCCCATTGATGTTGTCTTGAGTTGAGATTGACTGAAACAATTGGTAAAATTTGCTATGGACTTCTCTCAACTCTACATGGAGTTTATGATGCATGGCCAGCTCATCCACTTAGAGGGAGTTCCTGATTTTTAGCTCATTATAGCAAAGAAACTCAAACGAGAGTTTAAGAAATGCTCACAACTATTTGTCTTGCAATTGAATAAGGACAATTCAGGTCAGCCCTCTGAAGTATCTAAGGATTTAGCCTTGCAAGCCGCCCTACTTGAGGAGTACAGTGATCTATTTTAGATGCCTACAACCCTTCCCCCTGAGAGGCAAGTGGACCACCCACTTGATTTAGAGCTCCATTCTTCCAAGCTAGTAAACAAGCCACCTTACAGACTGTCCAAGTGTGAATGTGAAGAGGTTGCAAAGCAAGTCAAGGAGTTGATGGAAATGGGTTTCATTGAACCGAGTTCTTCCCCTTATGCATCCCCTATCCTATTAGTCAAGAAGAAAGATGACTCTTTCCACATGCGCATCGACTACAGAGACTTGAACAAAATCACAATGAATAACCACCACCCCATCCCATGGATTGATGACTTGCTAGATGATTTGAAAGGAGCATGCTTTTTCACTAAGATTGATTTACGCTCGTGCTACCATCAGATTCTTCATGGCTGAAAACTTCCAATATCAACTCAAGCATGGCCTTATTTGGTCCCATGGCAAGATTGTCATCCTACACACTTCCCCCTTCACACAGAAGATCACGGAAGAGATGCACTCTTATCCCACTTCCGGTCATATGGGTGTTTTCAAAACATATGATAGGATTTCCAAGAGCTTTTATTAGAAAGGATTATGGAAGGATGTCAAGGACTTTGTGACCAAATGTGTCCCATGCCAACAAAACAAGGATAGTACACTTAGACCCACTGGCCTCTCTTGCAACCCCTCCCTATTCTTGAAGGGAAATGGACCCATGTCACAACAATGGACTTCATCATTGGCCTCCTCTAAGATCCAATACACTACCTCTCAAGTCCCCACTAAGATCCAATACACTACCTCTCAAGTGGCCACTCAGTTTATGGAATATATCTTCAAGTTACATGGCTTACTCCAAGTCATAGTACACGATCGGGATGCTAAGTTTATGAGAAATTTTTGACAGACAATTTTCACATCTATGGATACGAAGCTTGCCCCATCCACTACATACCACCCTCAGGCTGATGGCTAGACTAAAAGAGTAAACAAATGGCTTGAGACATATTTGTGGCACTTTTGCCATGATGTACAACACAGTTGGGATATGTGGCTCCACTTGGCTGAGTTTTCCTATAACAACTCCACCCACTCTAGCATTGGAGTTTCTCCTTTTAAGGCCTTATACGGGTACTCCCTACAATCTTATTCAATTATAAGATCAACCCTCAAAGTCAGCCAAGTTGGATCGCATGTAGACCCTACTTCAGCAATGTAAAGTAAATCTTCAAAAGACAAAAACTCACATGAAACTCTATGCTAATGAGAAAAGAAGGCATTTGGAATTCCAGGAAGGGGAACTGGTCCTCTTGAAAGTGCCTAAGTCTTGCTACTCCACTCTCAAAGAGGGCAGTAGTAACAAGCTTGCCCACAGCTTCTATGGCCCCTACCGGATCCTAAAGAGAGTTGTTGACTTGGCCTACCGATTAGAGCTTCACCCCACTACCAAAATCCACAATGTGTTTCATGTCAACTAGTTGAAATCCTTCATGGGCACTTCAGTGGACTATGTGGAAGAACTTCCCCCCATAGATGAAGAAGGTATCATCCAGTATATCCCTGAGGCAATCATTGGGCAACGAGATAAGCACTTAAGGTCTTGATCCATCAAGGAATACCTTATCCAATGGAAGGTCTACCCCTTGAAGAAGCCTCTTGGTGCCCAACCACCATTATCAATGATTTTCCTCACCTCCAAGAGGCCCAATGGACTAAAGACTAGCCAGTTATGCCCCTGTTTGCCCACCCCCTACATGCAAACTGCACACTATTTTAGAATACTTTTGTACTTTCTCAAATCTCAGAAATGTGCATCCTACCTGATTGAAAGTGCTCAACATAATCTCCATTTCGACATGCGCCATGCCCCATTTGGAGTAGCCTAACAAAAGTTATGACAATTTTACCTCAGTAGGCTACATGAACACCATGATGTCCCTAGCCTTTACCCACCAATTTTCATCATAATGTGGCTTAGAGTAGTACTCTACACCCCACTCCCTAAACCCACCCATCACTCCCATCCAATTCTCTTTGGTTTTTAGGGAAAAAAACCTTTCAGGTGGGGATGGATTGTAACAAGTGGGATATATAAAAACTAGGGGTTAGACACCTAGTCACACTGATCGGGATATATAAGGTGTACAAGTCCCAGATTAGGGAAACCAATTATTATCAAGAACATACTCTTCACCTTCATCTCCTCTTTTCTCCTTCCTCTCCTCTTTCCTCTCTCCTCTTCTAGTCTTCCTTTCTCTTCTTCTTGCTCTCTTTCTCTCTCTTCATTTCTTTCTCCTCTATCCTCTCAGCTTCATTCATTACAAGAAGGAGGAGGCATGAGTCCATCAGTCTCACAAACTCCAAAAATGGGAAAAAAAAGGGATGCAAAAGAATTTTCACACCCTCCTGAAAAAACATGGATCTAGAACATGGCTTGAGGCAGAAGCTATGGAGATTGGAAGAGAAAGAGTTAGTTCATGTAGACACTGACATTACTGACTATTACACAAGTGAATTAGGTTCCAAGATGGAAGCTTGGACTCATAAACACAATCTTGTGTATAGATTGACAATGACACAAAGACTTTACTGAAGGATAAAAGTACTATGACATTGCATTAGAAAAGAGAGCAAGTACAATGCTTTATAGGAAACTGGATGGTAGCACTTCTCCTATTGTGCTTATGGGATTCTAGTCGTGAACCCTCACTGCTCCTTCTAAAGAGACTTAAGTAGGTGTGATTGCAAACATCTCAACACCCCTCCTCAATCACAACTAGAAGTACAAAGTGTATAGAGGCTCTAGTGAAAGCAACACCTGCAAAGTGTAGGCACAGCATAAACATGGAAAAACACCAAATGCTGTCATAGAAAAGGCTAAGTGTAGATACCATAAACATGATGGACATCCAAAGGCTGTAACAAGGGCCTCACAAAGTGTATAGAGGCTATAGTAAAAGGCTACATGAGGAGTTTACAAGTTTATGTCTGAAGCATTAGGGCTAGGAAATACAAGGCTAAAAAAGTCTATCCACATAGAAGGACTGATGAGGTTTGTTCTTCTCCTGGTGGTCTTCTTCTTCTTCTTATTTTGCTCCATGTTCTTCTTCTTCTTTAGCAGCAACTAGATAGGCCTTTTCGGACCTCTTTCTAGCGTGTCAGAACTTCTCGGTGTGTCTGGTCCTTTTGCAGAAGTCACAGAAAAGCTAGTCCTTCTTGCCTTTGTACTTGTTGCCAACATATGATGCATGTTCTCCTTTAGAGGTGCTTGGTTCTTCCTTAGTTTTTAGCTTCTTTTCCTCCTCTAATAGTGATGCCTGGATATCAACAAGCCCAAGGTTTGGCGTATTGATTAGAGTTGTTGATACATTATTATATTCAGAAGGCAAACTTTTAAGTAGAGCACCAATGCAAATATCTTCTTCCATTTTAATGTTGATTCTTGCAAGCTATGTTAGAAGTCCTTCCATGTAATTTAGATGTGTGGCAAGTGATGTGATGGACTTCATTTCAAGCTTGAAAATTTAAATCAAGAGACCATAATTTGATGACTTAGACTGTGCACCAAACAAAGTGTCAAGTCTCTTCCATGTATCCTTGTGAAGTATTATAGTTATCCACATGGTGGATATAGCTGTCGTCTAGCTCCAGTTTGATAATGTCTTGAGTCTTATCATTATTCTTTTGCCAAGTGACTACAAGGTCCGCATCATGAGGCTTCTTCTCTTTTCCACTGGTGATAGCCCAAAGACTCTTCTTGATTAGGATGAGCTTTATGCGGGTCTGCCAAGTGTGAAACCCGACCCCTTTGAAGCAAATTATTAGAGAGTCCTTGCCCATGCTGGAGTTGGAGGATTAGCAACAAATCAGCTTCAAAATTCTCAGATTTTAGTAGCAGAAGACTTGATCTTGAGTGTACTTGATTAGCACAAGTGCCAAAAGACACTAGATAAATAGTATCAAGAGATACTGATGCTTGTGGCTCAAAGCTTGAGACTTTCAAAATCTCCCCTCCTTGATTTGATGCTGAACAAAGTGCTGGACAACTTTAGATTCAGTGGATCAGAGTAGTAGGCATATGATTTGAGTGGCAAGAGAGAGAAAATGAAGAATTTCAAGAGCTTGATGTTGAAGATGGCTATGGCTGGAATTAGGGTTTTTGTAGTAGCGTGATTTTTGAGTTGCAGTAGACAATAGGTGCAGCTATTTGGAGTGATACTCAATCGGGAATTGGCTTATACCTAGGGCTTCAAAAGCCCCATATGTGCAGGAAGAATGGCGGGATGTAGCAGTGATGCCAACTGTACGAACAGGGATATGGCACAGTTATGATAGCAACGACGAATTCCTATAATCTCAGCCTATAGAGAGGTTAATGTTGAGATGTAGCACAATGAATCATTGTGCCCTAACTTGTAGAAAAAATATCTAGAAGAAATCATGGAAATATATGGCGTGTAATGAAAGATTTGAAAGCTTCAAGTGTTGCAGGTCCAGTTTGGCTATGGCTATTAAACAAGGCAAGTGAAGATTGGGTTGAGAAATGAGGTCATGGGCTGACAGTGAGATGGACTGAGGTTGAGAGGAACCAAGAGAGGATGGAGAGGCAGTGCCATGCCCGATACCATGAAAAAACATGGATCTAGAACATGGCTTGAGGCAGAAGCTATGGAGGTTGGAAGAGAAAGAGTGAGTTCATGTAGACACTGACATTACTGACTGTTACACAAGTGAATTAGGTTCCAAGATGGAAGCTTGGACTCATAAACACAATCTTGTGTACAGACTGACAATGACAGTGACACAAAGACTTTACTGAAGGACAAAAGTACTATGACATTGCATTAGAAAAGAGAGCAAGTACAATGCTTTATAGAAAACTGGATGGTAGCACTTCTCCTACTGTGCTTATGGGATTCTAGTCCTGAGCCCTCATTGCTCCTTCCAAAGAGACTTAAGTAGGTGTGATTGCAAACATCTCAACACCTCCCTCCTCACTACATGTTTTTGTGTTTTCTTCCTCTTTTAGTCATAATCAACAAGATCTTTAAAATAATTGGTTCATATTCTTGCGTTCATACTCTCCCCCAAGTGGTTTCGAATCAAAGGGAGGGGCAAATGACCTTGAATTCATGATCTAACTAGACGGGTGGCTTTCTAGTATCGAAATCTATTATGTTGGTCTCCATCGCTCGCTTTCTTGATTCTAGATCTAGTAGTCACTTCATAATGCTAAATTGTGTCGCCATTAAAAATGGGGTTCAAACAGACTCCAATCGACAAATGAACACTTGCATTGGATTCCCGTATCAAAATCCAACTAGGAAAACTCCAACTCCTAAATCTATGACTTGCTCATTTTTTGCCAAAACTTCCACTTTTATGGCTCTCAGACCACTCTTGTGCTTTAAATTCAGCTCTGAAATTTAACTCTCAAAGTTGCATTAATGATGGTTTTTTTAGTTTTTACGAATCATATGAATGTAAAGGATGGTAAAAATCATATTAATAATATTTCTCTTTATGCTTGTGAAATTCTTAAATATCAAACAAATATTCCATTAGTATGTATAAGCAAAGAAGAATAACTTTAGCTTATATTAAGAGAATTAAGAAGAATAAAATAGATATCAATATTATCGACTAGAGATACTTCTTAAGGGAGAAAAATCTCACTATAAAAATAAAAATTTGATAATTTTCTCCCAAATTAGGATAATCTCTAAAATCCTTGATGGGATTAATGACCAATCCTTGACAAGAATTATGAACAAAAGATCGCACTCAAAGACCTATGATAATCAAGAAAAATGATCAAAAAGAGGAAAGTTAATTGAGGATATAGAGAAAGGAAAGCTAGAAAATCAAAGCCGAAGGGAAATTGGAAAAACCTAAGAGTTAGAAGAGAATCAAGTTGAAAAGGGTTGCCTCCAAGTTAAGATGTTTCTCAATTGCCTTTTTTATTACTTGTCTTTGTAACAATCCATGCGAGCTTGAATCAATACATTTAGGAAATTGATTGAATAATGAAAAGGTTCTAATACACTAAATCTATAACATGATAAAAAGGAAACCGCACTAAACCTCCCCCAAGGCTAGTTATGGATCCCTTCATAAGGGGGAAATAGATTGCCACCTCGATGAGTTTTTGGACCAACGCGAGAGGTCACTTTGTAGGAAGTCCTTAGGCAAGAGAAGTGAGGGTGCCATGGGGGCTCTAGCTAGTAGACTCTTAGACTCCTAGGAATTGGCTAAATTCCTATGTGACTTAGGGTGGGTTTCCTAAGGCCTTGGTACTAGTTAAGGACAGAAATCTTGGGTAAATGATGGCTTTGCGCCATTCTTCCATATGGGAGGAAGGTGAAGACTTGTATAAGGAATATTATTAAATAAATAACCTATCTTTGAAAGGGTTGTTTTTATTATTTGTGTTTCGTGATTTTGAATTATGTAAACAAACAATGTGATTTAAAGGATTCATTAAGAAATTTAATTTTATGTGTACGACTTAAATGTGTTAGGTAAGTAGATAACTAAAACCGCCCAATCCAGAGAAGTGGAAGGGCATGACCCTTGACAAATCCGCCCTAAGGTAGGATGGTCTCAGTAAGCCAAGAGCTTCTCACAAATTCGTTGTGTCAGAATTTAGAAGAAATTGACCCTTTAGTCAACTAGGAATCTTGGCTTTGTATTTTTTTAGGGGAACGGAGTGAGACTTTACCTTATGAATGGAGGGGTTGATGTTTTATACTCCCCCTTATTTCTTACTCTCCTTGAACTAAGTGCAATATGAGTCGGCTTTGACTCAAGTAATCTAGCATAAGCAATTGCTCAAAGACTTATGCTAGTTATTCCAAATAGGAGACTTTAGTTTACGTGGAAGATGAAAATTTAGGTCAATTCTCATGGAATGGTTTAGGACCTTCCATTGCGAAGTGAATTCAAGAGATTCTAGATAGCAAACCTCATGTTATTCGAAAGAGTACCAAGCACAACATTTCCTAGGAAGAATCATCTCAAAGAAGTCATGTCGCCAAGCATGCCTCAAGTGGGTACGTCGCACAATGTTTCCTAGATTTCCTTTTTTTTTCTTCCTCCTCTTTCTTCTCTCCTTTCTTTATCTTTCTCCATCTTTCCTCACCAATTTTACTAGTTTCTATATCTCTCCTCCTCTTTTTTGTAGGTATCACATCAATTGATTTGTTTTCCTTGCTCTTATTTTCAAGAATATAATTTATGGCAGATTTTCCTTTCTCTTCTTCCTTTGGCCTTGGTGCTTGGGATGTGGTATAGTCTTTAATTTCTATACCATTATCATTATGTCTGTTTGGAAGATATTGGGGTAAAGGATACATATATCCTCTAGCTCTTTGTGCATAAAGACAATTTGTGCTTACATGCCCTATCTCTCTATAAGAATAACAAACCAACGATCTCTTAAAATAACCTCTTCCATTTCCTCTTTAGATCCACCATTATCTCTTCCTAAAGGCCTTTCTCTCAATGCCTGCGACCTCATATTTTGCATTTGCCTGGATAGTTGACCTACCTCCTTAGGAGCTAGTTATGCATTCTATCTTCCTAATAGTTCATAGTTTTGCCCATTCCCTTGCAAAGTTTGGTCTCAGTGTTTGGTATTTTAAAATTTTCTCTCCTTTTTAATTTCTCAAATTTTCTTTCTTTTTCAATCGCAATCATTACTACTTCCTCAAAAGTACTTGGTTGCTTAATTTCTAGTGTAGATCTCACCTCTCCCTAAAATTTTTCCACAAAGTGTTTTACTTGTAACATCTTGAGATGCTCTCTCTCTTGTGCCTAGAGATGTGTTCCAATGATCACAAAGCTGGGCGAATTCTAAGGTAAAAATTTATATGGTCTAGTCTTCTTTTTTTTTTTGGCAAACTTCTATCTTTTACCAAAGATCTTGAGAAGTCTTAGTCTCTTGGAACATGGGGATTTGTCAACTGCAAACTTTTGGCATAATCCTCGAATCAATTTCTACCTTTGTCCAACAATTGAATTTTTAAAATTTGTAATTTTAGGGCAAGGTTTGTGATACTATGGATTATGCATCCAAGCTCTAGTTTTTTAAGAAATCACTAAGGATCCTCTCCTTTTAAACCATGAAATTCAGGAAAAGAAATAAATGTCACTATTAGTTACGAAAAATTCAAAAGTAAAGTCAATTTTGGCACTCCTTAGTGGGGGCACCAAAAAATATGTCACATGAGTAGTGATAAAGGGAAAACCTCTCTCACAACTTGAAGACACAAGAGAAAATGAGTGCTAAAATTTTAAATGACTTTGTCAAAGTATAAAACTGAACAAGATAAAATTACCAAACACTAGCAAAATGACAACACTAATGCTTCTTGTAGCCACAAAACACAAACAAAATAGAAAGCACACTCTTCCATAAAAACAAACTCTGAAGGTCTTGAGTTCAATGTAAGAATTTATCTACACATAAAATATCTCCTACCTCTTCAACAAGAACCCAATTTTGCAATTGTTGGATTCGTCTTGTGAAAAAAAACCCCACTTTATAATGGGCCTTAGGCTTCTAGTCTCTAACTTATATTTGTGTATTACTCTTCTCTCTCTTTACACATATTCGAAATAAATCATTTCTATAATACAAAATAACCAAAGTGGCCTTCTATGCATGCGTAAAGACCTTGTCTTGCACAAGCGTTGAGTAAATGCAAGTGATGGATTATTTATGTTTAATTCATTTCATATACAATGATTCATGGAATGCCACTTTGCAAAGCAAGAGAAGGGTCCATGCTTCTTAGTTCCTCCCCCTTAAATAGTTTTTTTTTCTCCTCATACAAACACAACATGTGTGTGTTTTATAAAAAACTTAAAGCTTTTTCTTTTATGTTTAAGTGTTTTTAAAATGCTAATGATTTTGGCTTGCAGGCCACTCCCCAAAAAATAACAACTATCCTTCAAACTCCACATATTGACATGTCCATGACATAGAGCTCTTGTGAGGCCTTTCCTTCTATAGACCTTTTGGTAGTATTGAATGTTTGATTCATGGCTTTGCCATTGGAATGTTGAAAATCCCTATCATGTAAAGAACAATTGTTGATGTATGGCAATGATGATCTATGGACAATGTCACTGCCACCTTCTAAGTTAGCTTGCAACTCCACAAAATGGACGTCCCAAGGCTGAAAGCCATTGTTCTTAGCCAATAGATGCATTCATAGCTAGATTCTTCCTCCCAGCTCACAATGCCATCATCTGCTAGCCTCTTCTTTGTATTTCAATTGTGTTTAAGGTTTTGTCTCCCCCTCAAGATGGAACTAACATCAACTTCATGATATACTTTAGAAGATTACTCTTATCGTCATGTTTGCTTCCCCCAAAATCTACACTAGTAGTCTATACATCATATATTTAGTCCTTCATGATGGCCATCTTGTCGATGTATTTGATCAAGTCGGCCTTGCCAAGAACTTGCTCTGTGTGGTGTTGCCTCTTTTATTATGAGAAATTTGAGAATCTCCTCCACACGTAGACAAGCTCTTCCAAAATTATGGTACATAGAGCATGTTCACCAACCAACACAATATTAGTGAGTTTGGGAATCTCCCAATTCCCATTTTTTGAATACTAAAAAGGTGGCACTCAGATAACATACCCATAAGTTTCTCAAAACCATATGATGTGACCTATCATTGGAAAGCGCTTAAAAAATGGAATCTATTGAGCTATAGAGCACTCGAATTGGAGTTATAGTGTTCAAGTTATGACAACCCAAACTTATGGGAAATTCCCATATTCCCTAATATGGTGTTAGTTACCCCAAGAATTGCAGAACTGATGCCCCTTGCCTCAACAAGTCAATTGCTTCAATAGGCACCTTCTTTGCCAACTTTGGTGCTTAGTTTCAAGAGCTAAAACGTAGCTCCATCCATCCTCTTACTCACAAGTATGATGGTCCACTTGAGATAATCTTCAAAATCTTCATGCCCATTACTCAATGCCATAATAGAGCTATGTAATAATCAAGATTAGGAACAAAGTTTGTGGGACCAAGCAACCCATAATTTTCTGCAACTAAGGATTATTGACAATAAGTTCGAGTACCAAAATTGGCTACCATACCAGAAATCGAGAGAAAAAAGCATTAGCAACAGTGAGACAAGGTGGTGACCATTATTGTAGGCGCCTCTTGCCTCCCATACCCATGATTGAATTCCTTGAGAACCGTACTATGTAACACATCTTGCATGCCTTGGAACATACTCCATTCCTTAAAGATGTAAGAGGGATTAAGAATATTTTCCACTAAGTCAGTAGAAACTCCTCAACCCAAATTTTAAATGTGATTTTCAAGACCTCAATTGCACCCCCTTCTTGACTTAGATATTAAAGAAATTGATTTGTATAATTTTTTTCAAAGAATCCATTTGAAGAAACAAGCAAATGGTGAGAAAGAGATGAGTTTCTAGCATAAATCTCTCCCAAAATCTTCAAGACCTCCAATACATCCTTTGGATATTGTTGTGCATCTATCTTTGTCCCAACACCTTGTCCAAACAACTCATTGCCAAGTTCCCAAGCAAAAGAAAATCAAGTTCTCAAGCATCACAAATTCAAAAAAAATCCTAGTGTAAGCAAACACAAAAGAACTTAGCTAGAAAGTAACAAGAAAAATAGTTACGCAAACAATTAAGCACAAAAAATTCCTACCTACCTAACATTTTACTAGGGGTTTTCAATTTACACAAAAATGTGTGACACTGCAAAGGGTGGAGTGCTTATTTGAAAGGTGGTGATGCAAGGATGGTTCAAGGGGAGTGCCTAACGCACACTGCACAATGCATGGATGTACAATAATCTTGTACAATGATAGTGCACAAAACACTAGTGTATATATGTGTGAACTAGCAAAGATGGTGCACTAGTGCATAGAACATGTGGGTATATGTGTGCACTATGGTAATGTAAAGGGGGGAGTGCACTAAAGTATGCCCATAAATGTTAGTACATGAATAGAGATTGGTAGGTTAATGAAAAGGAAAGTCCTCACATCAAATTTGTAACAGAATGGAATAATCCAACTAAGTCATCACCCCAAATTGAATGGCATCAATACACCACTTCTCCCTTCTTAACTTCCCCTTTGACCTTACCTTTCATATAGGGAGAGTTTTAGAAGGGACATAGAGAAAGAAAGTGAGCCCACAACCAAACAATAATTTTGCAACTCTCCCCTTCTTGATATTGTAAAGATTGTGTCAGTGAAATACAAAGGTCTATGTAGGCATGCCTTATCATCAAGGGAGGTTGAACATAGTGGACATGATGGTAAAAGAGATGTAGATGGTATGGTGGAAGAGTGAAGGAAAGGGCATAGAGATAAGGGGCACAATGAGATGATGAAGGAGGTGGTAATGTACTTCAGCTACAACATACATTTGTGAGATATAGCTAGTAATCCAATCCTTTCATCATAGCCCAAACGAATAGCAAGATTGATCCCTTCCATATTGCTCTATCTAAAATCATATCATGATAGGGAACCCAAATCGTATTAGGATTTGCACTTTAAAAGGTGATCTAGATGTCAAAGATCTTGGTTAAATAAGCCTTGATTGTGAAGAAGTTCCATGGTGGGTGTGTTCAAGGTAACAATTACAAATGACATGATTAAATGAATATTTCACTACATCTACCAGATTTGGATAGCCTACTGAAGCGATTGTGGCCACATATCATACAACTTAGTCACACTCATATGATCTCGTAAACCCATGTGGATCACCATGACTAACATCTAGTCATGTGGCCCTTTGCTTTCCAACAAAGTTAAGTGTTTAGACCATAGGTCCAAGTTTTAAGAATTTATATCATGTGAGTTTTTAATAAATATAAAATATAGATGATTGAATGTTACATATTATTTTGAAAGATTAAAATATTTTAATATTTTATTTAAAAATCAAATTGACCTTTAATGTGTTTATATTCTAGGTCTCTATTGGCTCATGTTGGTGAAATATGAAAGGAGATCTTTGAGCAAAGATCTTTCAACAATGGAGTGATGAGAGAAATAATCAACATACAAAATAAGAAATTTGGAGTCCAATCTTGTAGAAACATCTCTCCCAAGGATGTTATAGAGCAAGTACTTAAATAAATAGCCAATAGATACCCATGTATATGGATCAGTTATGACCCTAGCTCAAAAATCTCTTTAAACAAGATTCAAACTAGGGAATATTACAAGAGGACATGTCTCGAAAATATTCAATCTTCTCTTCTAGATAGTAAAGAAAATATGTGATTGATAGCAGACCTTAGAATTCATAAAAAGAAAATGGCCTGATTCCTCTAGCAACATAATAGTTTCCACAATCTCCACATCACATTGATCCCATACTCACTTGAGAATTCCTCCATAAGGAACTTATACCTAAAGAGCTTTTAGTGCCATGTACGAAAGCATTGGAATGGAGAGAAAAGGCTTGACAATTGTTACTAAATTGATTGCTTATTATGCATTCTCTATTTAGTAATAGTAAATTTATGTCAATAATTTAATGACTCACTTTTCTTTAAGTGTTGATGATGATCTAGCATGGCCATGAGACCATTTAGAGACCAATATTCCTAGTGCATCACTTAATGGGGTGATCACAGCATTGTGACAGGGATATCTGGTATAAGCAGTACAAGTTATGAAGGGGAAAGAAAGTGTATACCAAGTGTAAGAGTGTACACAATAACCAAGGAGCTACACATAAATAAAGATGGATTGAGTTCTAAGAAGAGAAAGTGCATTAGCATTGTGTATATAAATTTATGTGTGTATTCGGGGACACCTGGGAACATTTACTTGTGTGTAATAAGCATTGCATTCATTTGGGGTCATCCTCTCCCTTACAAGTCAAGGTTTAAGGTCTTTTCTCTCTTAATGAATTAAGAAGAGAAGTAATTCTTGTACTAAGAAAGACGAGAGAGGTAATTCTCTCACTAAGAAAGACAAGAGGTGTGATCCTCTCAAAGTGGAGAGAAGTGATTTTCCATTTCTAAGGTCTAAGATGACACAAGCTTTTGTGTGGAACTTAATCTTAAGGTTGACGCCCAAGGAAATCTAATGATCTCTCCTTATCTATGGCGGCTCAAGGTGGTTGCATGGACCATAAGTTAAGAATAGAGTTTAAAAAGCTGCTTTTCTTAAAATAGACATGGTGAATCCATTTTTAAAATATCTCACAATAGAAAGCCAATTTGTAAAAATGGCTTGCATGGATTATCAGAAACGGCAAGATCTACAACTTTTGTGTTGGACGTTTTTCATCCGAGCAACCTACAGAGAGATATTTCAAAATTGGTGCTACAAAGTAGGTCTTAGAATAGCCACATCTGGCATGAAGATTAACCTTTCCAATATTGGCTCTCAAGTCTCTCTTCAAGAAGAGAAGCTCTTGGAGCCTATAAAAGGGAGGCTCTCCTTGGGTGTGGAAGAGGTGAAGGAAGCATCACTTTGCAAGCATGCAAGAGGAGGAGAGAAGGCAATTTGAGTCTCACAAAGTGCTGCAGAAGCTTTGTTGAAAATCAAGCACCAAGAAGAGAGCCCTACACATATTGTGTAGGAGAGAAAAGGAGAAATCAAGAAGATTAAAGGAGCCAACTTCCGAGTTGTGCAAGTGCTTGCCGATTGTATACCGTGCAAGGATCTGTGTAAGTCCAAGCTCGCCAACCCTCGAGTTGTGCAAGTGTTGCGGAAGCTCTCCTGAAATCAAGCCCCAAGAAGAGAGCCCTAGACATATTGTGTAGGAGAGAAGGAGAGATTCAAGAAGGATCAAAAGGTGCCAACTTCCAAGTTGTATAAGTGTTAGCCGGTTGTATATCATGCAAGGAACCGTGATCTTGTTCCCAAGATCTACAAGTTAAGAACCGGTTTATGTGTAATAGAGGAGCTTGCTCTTTATCAATAATATAACTCCACAGAGGGGGGGAGGGGATTGGCCCATCTTCTAGTCCCTAGTGTGTTGTCAATCTCTCTTTCTCTCCACATATTTCTTTTTTCTCATCTATTCTCTCTCTGCGCTAGCATAATATTCAACATATATCTTTTAAGTATATAAGAAGGTCGAGTGTGTATCTCAGATCTTATGACAATGGTATCAAAGCAAGTCTCTTTTCTTTTCTCAAAGTAAAGGCGATCCTTGCAAGAAGAAGGTAAAGATGGCAATTGACAAAGTGCCTACAAGTGAGCAATTACAAGCTCGATTGACAAAGTATTGTAGCTTGTTGGAGATTCCCAAAGTACATCAATTGATTGATTAGCTAAAGGGAAAGGGAAGAAGCTACATCCTTCAAAAGATTGTGATACTAGAGGAAACACAATTGCACCAATTAATGGTGAAGGTGCAAAGCATCCAATTGTTGAGAAGCTTCCTAAAGAAAAAAGGACTTTTGGGTCAAGAAGAGTAAAAAGACCTCACCTTGAGTAAGGCGGATAAGGAGAAAGTCATCTCCCTAAGCAACCAACTACTCCACTAATTACTCAAGTTCCTCCTCCTCATCATCAACTTCTAGTTTCTTTCTCTTGGTTCTAAGTCTTGTTGAGATGACAAGCTCAACACATGCGGACATTGATGATGGACCGCCTGGTTAGATGGGTCCACACGTCTACACTTAGCATGTCGGTGGTCATTATGACTCTCACATAGCCACTGACTCATTACTTATTATATTCAGGTTGTTACACCTATTTACAACTGGCATAGTTATAACGCCAGTCAACTAGTGTAGTCGGTTATGCATTATTTGACTTAGTAGGCCACTTTCCTTTATGTTGTATCTTATCTATACTTTGTGTACATTGAAAAGTGTATGGAAGAAGAAGAAGAAACCAGCAAGAAAACGTTTTGGCCTCCATCTCTCTTCTTGTCTCTTGAGTGAGCTTCTCCTTGTGTATTCTGTGTGTGTTCGGTGCAGCATCTTGAGCAAGTCCCCCCACCACGCGATTCTTGACATGGTATCAGAGCCACGCCACTAAGAGAGCCTGATTTCGAAGGCTGAAGTGAAGGAGAAGAAGAAAGGTTCAAGCAAGCAAGCCACGGGTAAGAAGCTCTCCCATTCTTCCACTCTCTCTCTTGGATAGTGCCTGTGGAGGCACCGGAAGCAGGGTCGAGCAAAAATCTCAGATTGCAGTGAGATTTGGTGTGCGTGAAGAGTGCTTTCCCGCAGTTATTTTGGGCATCTGAGGCCTTTTCAGGCCTTGTTTTAGAGCCGCAAGGTTGCAGACAACAGTTTTAGGGTACATTGTGATTTCAGCTGTTTTGATCAAAAGTGGGTGCACAGGTTACAGATTGTGAATCTGTAATTCTTGAGGTGTTTGCAAGAAGCAAACATAAGGTTTATCTGCAAACAGGTTACAGATTGCATGTATTGTTGAGCAGACAGTGAAAAAGGCTGTCTGGGGTATTGCTGTGCACTAAGTCGAGGGTTGTTAAAGATTTGCTTGCTATTTGGTATTAGTTTTGTGATAATGGCAGAGAACAGTGGAAGCCCCATCATTGAGAAGCTCAACAAGAAGAACCACCCTTCATGGAAGTTCCGTGTCACGAACTTCCTTATTGGAAAAGACATCTACGAGTTTGTTTCAGGTGAAGAAAAGGAGCCAGAGGTGAGTGATCCTCCAACTGCAGAAGAGACAAAGGCACGGAAGGAATGGAATGCAAAAGATAAAAAGGTCATGTATTGGTTGTCTGCAGTAATTGACAATAACATGCTAGGACATATTAGAAATGCAGAGAATTCATATGCAGCTTGGACCATACTTGAAAGTATGTTTTCTGTAAATACAAAGGCACGAAAGATTCAACTCAAGCAAGAGTTGAATACATTGAAGAAAGGAAAGATGTCTATCAATGAGTATGCACTGAAGGTAAGGAGCATTGCAGATGCCTTGGCAGTGATTGATGCAATGTCCGATGATGATGATTTGGTGTCGTCTACCTTGGGTGGACTTAACAATGAAAAGGCTTGGAAGTATTTTGTAACTTCTGTATATGTCAGAAAGCCATTTCCAGATTTCGATGAGTTGGTCTCCCTTATGATCACTGAAAAGATCAACATGCAGAGTGAGACGTCTGAAAGAAGTGGTGAACAGGTCCAAGCTTTCTACTCCAATTCAAAAAGGGGACATGGCAGATTCTCTTCAAGAGGCCATGGTAAAGGACGTGGTAGTGACAACCAGAAAAACAGATTGAATCAGCAATTTCACGATATGCAGGTTTCAGGAGGTCGTGGTAACTTTAGAGGAAGGGGGAGCTTTAGAGAAAGAGGTGGATGGCAAAACAGAGGTTCTAACAACTCTGGTATTGTGTGTCACTACTGTGGCAAAACAGGTCATATTCCAACCCAATGTTATGCTAAGAAAGATGATATCCACAATGGTAAGTTGCAGCAAGGAAACTATGCATCGCCTTCACGACAGAATGAAGACAAAAATGAACGTCTGTTTGTTATGCAGCATATGTTGAATGCTATTACAGGAAAGGGAACACATGATGATGTTTGGTATGTTAATTCAGGTGCATCCAATCATATGACCAACCATGCAGAATGGTTTGAAGAGATGCAGGATTTGCAAAATATAGGTTATGTGCAGACGGGTTATGATTCATGCCACCCAATTTCACACATTGGAAAAGTTCCCTTGTCCTTGCATGATGGTAAGACAAAGAGTCTTTCAGATGTATTACATGTACCATCTATTACAAAGAACTTGGTTTCAGTCGGTCAAATGGCAGAGCAAGGGCTGCAAGTCAGATTTAATGCAAAGGGCTGCTTTGTAGAAGACTTCAATGACAAGTGCAGGTTAGTTGCAAAGGGAAGTAGAGTTGGACGTATGTTTACTCTGGATGTTGGAATTCCTACTATGAATGCTACTATGTATGCTAAAGGAAAAGGTGTTGTTGCAGACATTGAAATTTGGCACAAATGCATTGGACATGCAAATGTACAAAGGCTGAAATTAATACAGTCCAAAGGGTTGGTTACAAGTTTGCCTACATTTAGAGTTACAAAATTTCATAAGGTATGCGAAGCATGTCAGTTTGGTAAGCAGGCAAGACAACCCTTTTCACATGACAGAGATGTAAACAGAAATATCCTTGATGTTGTGCATACAGACATTTGGGGACCTACACAAAATGTATCTCTTGGAGGCAGTTCATACTTTGCCACATTCATTGATGATTGTTCTAGAAAGCTGTGGGTATATTTTATGAAGGAAAAGAGTGAAGCGTTTGAGCACTTTAGAACTTTCAAGGCTGCAGTTGAAAGAGAAACATGCTTGAAAGTAAAGTGTTTGAGGTCAGATGGAGGGGGAGAGTACCTCTCGAATGAGTTCAGTGATTTTCTGAGGTCTCATGGGATAAAGAGATAGTTCACATGCAGGTATACCCCACAGCAAAATGGGTTTGCAGAAAGGAAAAATAGGCATATTACAGAAGTTGCACGCGCCTTGATGGGCTGAAAAGAATATGCCTAAGCATTTCTGGTCTGAGGCTGTTCATACTGTTGTTTATATTATGAACAGAACTTCCATAGGTGCAGTTCATGGTATGACTCCTGAAGAATGCTTTACTAGCAAGAAGCTTGATGTATCGCACTTGAAAGTATTTGGCTGTGTTGCATACATTCATGTGCCAGATGAGTTGCGGAAGAAATTGGATCCAAAGGCTAAAAAGTGTGTCTTTATTGGATACTCTTTAGAGCAGAAAGGGTATCGCTGTTATAACCCTGTCACATGTAAGTTCAGAGTGAGCAGGGATGTCATCTTTGATGACATGAGCAGTTGGTATGCATCTAGTGGTGATGCACTAGATGATGACGATGATCATGACACTCATGTGCAGGCTGAAAAGCAAGAATCACGGACTCTTAGTGGACCAGAGACATCATCTGATAGTCCTTGGTCTGGGAGACTAAGGAGTAGCTCTACATCTTCGGGTGCATCTAGTAGCACTACAGGTAAAGACAAAGGAAAGAATAAAGTGTCAGATGGCATTGATGCAGTTCTTGATGGAGACTCCAGTGGCTCAAAGAGCTTGGATGATGAGCTTGGTATTCCTTCTGTCACGACACCAGGTGTACAGAGAGCTCATAGTAATGTAAAGACTCCATTGAGTGATCCGGTGGTACGCAAATCTAGCAGGGTCAGATGCCCTATTAAAAGATTTGGTTTTGAAGATTATGCAGCTCACCATTATGCTTATATGGTGAAACTAGTTGAGGATATTGATCCCACTTGTTTTGAGGATGCTGTTGGTCATACTCATTGGGATGCAGCAATGGATGAGGAGATGGCTGCATTAGAGGCCAATAAGACTCGGGATCTAGTATCATTGCCAAAGGGTAAGAAAGCTATTGGATATAAGTGGGTTTATAAGATTAAGCACAATGCAGATGGTTCTATTAGTAGGTACAAAGCTAGGCTGGTTGCAAAAGGCTATGCCCAGACATATGGCATAGATTATGATGAAACCTTCAGTCCAGTTGCTAGGATGGCAACTGTCAGATGTGTGATTGCTCTGGCAGCAGCCAAAGGTTGGAGGTTGCAGAAAATGGATGTGAAGAATGCCTTCTTGCATGGTGATTTACAGGAAGAAGTGTATATGGATCAACCAGCAGGTTATGAAGATTTAAAGCATCCCACGTATGTGTGCAGGTTGAAGAAGACGCTCTATGGGCTCAAGCAAGCACCTAGAGCATGGTCTGACAAGATCAGAGAGTATCTTGTCAATATTGGCTTTTATGTTTCTGATACTGATCACTCACTTTATGTGAGAAAGGGAGATGCAAATGTTGTCATCATAGTCATCTATGTGGATGACTTGATTATTACAGGTGATAGTGATAGTGGGATTGCTGAAGTCAAGGATTTTTTGAAGAAGAAGTTTGAGATGAAGGATTTAGGTGAGCTAAGGTACATCCTTGGCATTGAGGTGATCAGATGTGATGATGGTATATGGTTGTCCCAAAGACAGTATGGCTTGGATATGTTGTCCAAGTATGGTATGACAGCATGCAAACCACTTTCAGTCCCATTGGAGTAGAATGTAAAGTTGAGTGTTGATGTTGGGGATGAGATAAAAGACCCTGCTATATTCAGGAGGATAGTGGGGAGTTTGATCTACATGACCATTACAAGGCCAGACTTGAGCTACGCTGTTGGTCTTGTGAGTCAGTTTATGCAAGTACCTAGAAATCCACATTTGGATGCAGTCAGACGCATATTGAGATATGTGAAGTCCACATTACATTATGGACTTTTCTATGAGGAGGTACAGATGTACAGGTGTTTGGATACACAGATGCAGATTGGGCTAGTAGTATGTCTGATAGAAGATCTACCAGTGGATACATGTTCTCTCTTGGTAGTGCAACAGTTGCTTGGAGCAGCAAAAAGCAATCTACAGTTGCTTTGTCAAGTACAGTAGGCTGAGTATAGAGGTGCTGCTGTTGCAGTATGTGAGGTAGTATGGCTACAAAAGTTAATGGCTGATATGGATGTGCAGGTGGAAGGTCCACTTGTCATTTATTGTGACAACATGAGCAGTATACAGTTGGCTAGGAACCCTGTGTTCCATGCCAGGACAAAACATATTGAGGTACACTACCACTTTGTGAGAGAGAAGGTACTACTAGGTGAGATTGACTTGGTGTATGTCAGCACACAGGATCAAATAGCTGACATCTTCACGAAGGCATTGGGTACAGAGAAGCTTCAAAAGTTTCGAAGCTTACTTGGAGTTGTAGAGATGCAGTTGAGCTTGAGGGGGAGTGTTGAGATAACAAGCTCAACACATGCGGACATTGATGATGGACCACCTGGTTAGATAGGTCCACACGTCTACACTTAGCACATCGGTGGTCATTATGACTCTCACATCGCCACTGACTCATTACTTATTATATTCAGGTTGTTACACCTATTTACAGCTGGCATAGTTATAGCACCAGTCGACTAGTGTAGTCGGTTATGCATTGTTTGACTTAGTATACCACTTTCCTTTATGTTGTATCTTATCTATACTTTGTGTACATTGAAAAGTGTGTGGAAGAAGAAGAAGAAACCAGCAAGAAAACATTTTGGCCTTCATCTCTCTTCTTGTCTCTTGAGTGAGCTTCTCCTTGTGCATTCTGTGTGTGTTCGGTGCAGCATCTTGAGCAAGTCCCCCCACCACGCGATTCTTGACAAGTCTCATGCAATCCGCAAACAGACAAAGAGGGACCATAAGAGGAGAAAGCTTAAGAAGACTAAGACTTTCAAGTCTGGGGATAAGGACACAAAGTTTGACACTTATTCCTGTAGGAGAGATCCTACTAAGGCATTAACCTTTGTCAGGAAATTTTAAGTTGCTTTTTCTAATGGTAATTTCTCAAAAAAGTACAAGCTCAGGCATGTAGGCATGCACTTGAAAGACACCGCTAGTGATTGGTGGTTGACTCTAATTTTGGAGGGAAGGAGACCTACGACTTGGAAAAAGTTCAAGAAGAAGTTTTATGCTCAGTTCTTGCCTCCTGATTTTGGGAATGATGTTGAGGGCTGAAATGATGAACGGGTTGCCTCTTACCCATCCAACCTCCAATCCTCACTAAGAGAACTAAAGAGGGGCACCACCTAGCCAAAGGGAGGATAGGCTAGGATATCCCTTTTCTCAAAGAGAATCAAGAGAACGAAGACACAAATTTACAAGAGAGAATATATGTACTAGACACCATATTGGAATATAAGAGAGAGAGATGAGAGGAGAGGAATACAAGGGGAGAAGAGATAGAGGAAGCTTGCCATTATGCTACATAATAAAAGAACTCACTCATAGCTTACCTCAAAGAGATGAGGATATTCTAGAGTGCTCTCATGGACTTGTCATTCTCCTTCCCCCCCTCTTCATTCTCCATGGGCTCTTTATATAGCCTCCATGAGGGATTAGATTAAGCTAATCTTCCTGATTAACATAATTCTAGATGATGTATGGCATCTTTAAAAATATGGAGAGTAGTGGATGGGACAAGTCCCTACCTTGGTCATCATGCAAGAAGCCAAGGGTGGTGGTAGAAAAAATAGAGAAATGGAGCTAGATTACAAGAGGTGGATGTCCAAAGCATATTATTATAATATATTTACAAGAAGGATAGAGTGGAAAGTTGGTGTGGTGAAAGAGAGAAGAAAATTGCATGTAGCCAGCAGTCTGCGCCTTTGTAACTTCAAATCCGTGAGGAATTTGAAAAAAGTTTCTTCTGCAACTTTATATACCAGGTTGAAACCGATCGGGCATCGTGGGAATTTTCTTGAAATTCGCTTTTTCTTGGGAGTTATTGAGATTATAAAAAATGGCTTCCAAAAGCTGCTTTGACTTTAGTCCCCCATATGTATATAAATACATATAAGCATGTGACAAAAGGGGTCCATGCTTGTAAGCTTTTGTGCAAGATCCAAATGACACCATGATGTGAATATTGACTTGTGTGCTAGGGTGAGGTGTCCTCTAATGATGGTGATAGATTCCAAATCTTAGTGATGCAGACGGAGCCCATGTGTAGTTGGAGGCTAGTCCTTTGAAAAATCTATGCACTCACTCAACTCTTAGGTGTAATCCATTTTCATCTTCACTAAGATAACCATTCCTTTTACCCTTTACATTGACATGCCTCCTAAGAACTTGTTCTTCCATTTGCTAGAGTTATCATAATCGAGAAGCAATGTAGCATACCTAGTGCTTGAAGAGTAAACCCAAAGTGATATGGTAAGCTCTTGATAGGGGCTTTGGCCAATTTTGTGGTAATAATCCGGGTTGTAAAAAACCCGGATCAATGTCAAGAAGGAGTGGGATTGGCTAGGCTAGAAAGAGCATGAGAAGGTCACTAGTTATGTGGACAAGTTTTGGTCTACTCTTCTCAAGGTTACTCCTTTCATGGAGATCAGTGATGAAGAGAAGAAAAGGAAGTTTGAAGCTGGCCTACTCCCTCATTTACATAGAACCATAAAGGTGTATCCACATGAAACCTTATCTTGCATGATGGAGTTTGCCATCATAGAGCTGAAAGTTTTCATACACGTGGTACATCTTGAAAGTTGGAGATGAGTTCTTATAGAGCTAGACAAGAGTAACTCTATGATCAACCAAGAGACATGACTAATCGAAGAAGACCTACCTCTACCCATGACCAATATTCAAAGCCAGATGGTAACAAGAATAAGTGCAAGTATCTCTCACCCTTTGAGATACAAAAGTACAAAGAGGAAGGAAGGTGCTTTCTTTGTGGTGAGTTAGAACATATGAAGCCTGATTGTCCTCACAAAAGGAAGGAAGAAAATGTGATTAAAGATCCTCCTCCACCATCCTCAAATTATATTCTGGATATGCAAGATAACACTCATTCAAATGAGAAGAAGAGACAACTCTTAAAGGGTTAGGGGACACTCAACAATCAAGGAGTTTTGATACTCTTTGATCTAGGATCCACAGATAATTTTGTATTAGCAGATACTACTGAAAGGCTACAAATCTCACCGAATCGATTGGGAATACCAATGGGATCAAGTTCAGTATTTGAAGGACTTACAACCAATTCTACTCCTATCCATGGGAAGTTGAATCTTAGAATTCGGAATTACCATCACCAAGAATATTTTCTACTTGCGCCCATTGGTAATTGCGATGTTATCTTAGGTATGCCTTAGCATTAGAAGATTAGACCTCTTTCTGATTTTGTTAAGAAGACCCTTGCATTTCAATTCAAGGGTCAGAACATTGTATGCATTGCTAATGCTGGAGATTGGCATGTGCCAATGGTTAGTCATATTAGCATTTCTAAATAAATGAAGAAAGCTATTTTTGTTACATGATTTTTGTGAGAGAGTCAAAAGAAGCTAATGATTCAAGGGAACTTGATACCTCTAATGAACACACAATACTAACTAATGCTTCTAAGTCTCAGACTTTAAAAGAACCCCTCTCTGTAATTGATCAAGCCAGACATGATTTTGTTAAACAATATAAAGATTGTTTTAGTGATTCACTCCCAGGAGAGTTACCTCCTAAGCACCGGAAGATCACACAATTGATCTTATCCCAGGCAGTTCACCACCTAACCAACCACCTTACTGAGTAAGTGCAAGTCAGCAAGAGGAGATCCTAAAACAAGTAAATGAACTGTTGGAGAAAGGGTTAGTTCAACCTAGCTCTTTTCCATACTACTCTCTAGTCTTACTTGTTCAAAAGAAAGATGATTCTTTCTGTATGTGCATAGACTACATATCTTTGAAAAAGATTACAATCGAGAATCGTTTTCTTATCCCAAGGATAGATGATATCTTGGATAAGTTGCAAGGGGCTAGTATCTTTAGTCGCATTGATCTCAAGAGCGGCTATCACCAGATACAGATAGCACCTGAAGATATCCATAAGATATATTTTCGTACAACATTTGGACTATACGAGTTCTTAGTCATGCCATTTGGTTTGACTAATGCACCCGCCACATTCAATCGAATGATGGAGAGAATTTTTAAACCTCACTCAAAGTTCACAGGTGTCTTCTTTGATGACGTTCTAATATTTTCACGATCTAAAGAAGAGCATAGAAAACATCTATCTATTGTTTTTCAAGAGCTTTGCAAGTATAGACTACAGGAGGTTAATGCTAAGAAGAGTGAATTTTTCCTTTCAGAAAATCATTACTTGGGCCATATTATTTCTCACAATCTGGTGTTGATCCTAAGAAAATTCAAGCCATTGTTGAATGGCCTCCACCTACTACTATACATGAAGTTAGAAGTTTCTTGGGCCTATGTTCATACTACAGGAGGTTCATACGAGGTTTTCCGTATGTTGCATCTCCTCTACATGACCTTACTAAGAAGCGAATGCCTTTTCATTGGGGATCAAGGCAACTACAAGCCTTTGAAAGAATTAAGTTTCTTGTGACTCAAGAACCAGTTCTCATAGTTCCGGATCTTCAAAAACCTTTTGAAGGTCACTCCGATGCTTCTAGGAATTGCATTGGAGCTATGCTTAACCAAGAGTATCATGTAGTAGCATTTGAGAGCCGATGCCTCAAGGATCATGAGTTATATACTCCAGTATATGGGAAAGAGCTTATGGCTGTAAAATATACGGGATCTAGAGCATGGTAGATGCAGCAGCTATGGAGGTTGAAATGGAAAGTGGAGACTCATGAAGACATTGACACTAACACGTCAAACAACATAAGTGAATTAGGTTCCAAGATTGAGACTTGAACTCATAAACACAATCTTGTATATTGACAATGACAAGGATGCTTTACTTGAAAGAAAAGAGTACTATTATTGCATTAGAAAAGAGTACAAGTACAATGCTTTATAGGGATTGAATGGTAGCACTTCTCCTACTGTGCATAAGGGATTCTAGTCCTAATCCCTCACTGCTCCTTACAAAGGGACTAAAGTAGGTGTGATTGCAAATATCTCAACACCCCTCCTCAATCACAACTAGAAGTACAAAGTGTGTAAAGGCTTTAGTGAGAGAAACTCCTTCAAAGTGTGGGCACACCATAAACATGGCAAAACACCAGAGGGTGTCACAGAAAAGGGTAAGTGTGGGTAAAACAAACATGATGGTCATCTAGAGGCTAAAAGAGTCTATCCAAATAGAAGGACTGATGAGGTTTGTCCTTCTCTTGGTGGTCTTCTTCTTCTTCTTCTTCTTCTTCTTTTGCTCCATGTTCTTCTTCTTCTTTGATTGCAACTAGATAGGCCTTTTGGAACCTTTTTCTGACGTGGTAGAACTTCTCGGTGTGTTTGGTCCTTTTGCAAAAGTCATAGAAGAACTGATCCTTCTTGCCTTTGTACCTGCTGCCAACATATAATGCATGTTCATCTCTAGAGGTACTTGGTTCTTCCTTAGTTTTTGGCTTCTTTTCCTCCTCTAACAGTGATGCCTGGATATCAACAAGTTCAAGGTTTGGCATGTTGATTAGAGTTGTTGATACATTATTATATTAAAGAGGCAAACTTTTAAGTAGAACATCGATGCAAACATCTTCTTCCATTTTAAAGTTGGTTCCTGCAAGCTGGGTTTGAAGTCCTTCCATGTAATTTAGATGTGTGGAAAGTGATGTGCTAGACTTCATTTTAAGCCTGAAAAACTCAATCTAGAGACCATACTTTGATGATTTAGATTGTGCACCAAAAAAAGTGTCAAGTCTTTTCCATGTATACTGTGAAGTATCATAGTTATCCACATGATGGATATAGCTATCGTGTAGCTCTAGTTTGATAATGTCCTAAACCTTATCATCATTATTTTGCCAAGTGATTACAAGTGAGACTTCTTTTCTTTTCCAGTGGTAATGGCCCAGAGGCCCTTCTTCATCAGGATGAGTTTGATGCGGGTTTGCTAGGTGTGAAACCCGACTCCTTTGAAGCAAGTAGTTAGAGAGTATTTGCCCATGTTAGATGACTAAAGCATTAGAAAACAACTTCAGAATTCTCAGATTTTATCAGTGGAAGAGCTGATTATAGTGTGTCAAGACACACAAGTAATGACAGTGTGAAAACACTGTGAAAACACACTATGTAACGACTATGTCTGAGTTTATGTCGGACTTGAATCTTCTTAGTTCGGGGTCGTTGATCTTCCATCAATTAATCCAGGTTCTTCCCCTCCTTGATTTGATGCTGGGATAGTAGATCGGAGTGGCAGTGGGTTGTTCCAAGCTGCAAGAGAGAGAAAACGATGAGATTTTTTAGCTTGGTGAAGTTTGGCTATGGCTTCTTGGATTAGGGTTTTGACCCAACCCTAGTTTTTTGCTGATTGTGGGAGCTAAAGTGGATCATTTTTTTAAAAAAAATTATGGAAATGAAGCTCTCTTCACGCTCTATCAAAGCCCCATGATGATGGACGTGATTGATGGCGGATTCAAACATGCAGGGCAGATGACGACAATAGGCGCATTTTCTGATAGTTTTCGATGTTTTCTTCAATGTTGGACCATAGAGGACCCAATGTCAAGCTTTGAAGTGCTAGAACAAAGTACTTGGAGGCCATGAAGATATGCCAAGGATGATGCTTCAGGTGAGAAGGCCTTATTGAAGAGATCCAAAGGCTCCAATGTGACTGGGTCCTATTGGCTATGGCTGACACACAGTGCAACAACTGTGAAGAATCACAATGTTGAGCTTGAAATGGCCTAATGTTGAGCTTTGGGGTGATAGAGAGGAGCTCTAGGAGCAAGGCTACACTTCTCTAGAAGAAATCTTGTCAAGATCTTGTTTGATTGATGAGATCTAAGGGCTTGAAGCAAGATAGGTGCAGGGTGGCTATGGCTGTCACAAGGTCAAATGGAGAAGAAGTGGAATTGGAGCTGGAGATGAGGTCATGAACTCAAGCTGAGTTGGGAAAAGATAAAGAGAAGCTAGAAGAGCAAAGAGGAAACTAGGACATGTCTGACTTGTCTCTGATACCATGTAAAGTATATGGGATCTAGAGCATGGCAGATGTGGAAGCTATGGAGGTTGAAATGGAAAGTAGAGACTTGTGAAGACATTGACACTGAAAAGTCAAATTGTCACACAAGTGAATTAGGTTCCAAGATTGATACTTGGACTCATAAACACAATCTTATGTATTAACAGTGACAAGGACACTTTACTAGAAAGAAAAGAGTACTATCATTGCATTAGAAAAGAGTGCAAGTACAATGCTTTATAGCAATTGAATGGTAGCACTTCTCAAACTGTGCATATGGGATTCTATCCGGTTAAGTTTAAAAATTATCTCCTATTGGACGCTCAATTTATGACTGAGAGAGAACTACAAGACTTTCCAAATCTTCTTAAGGACTATGTATCCCCCCTACAATTGAGGTCAACTGTTAAGAAGCCAGATGGATGTTACTAAATTGATTGCTTATTATGAATTCTCTATTTAGTAATAGTAAATTTATGTCAATAAATTAATGACTCACTTTTCTTTAAGTGTTGATGATGATCTAGCATGGCCATGAGACCATTTAGAGACCAATATTCCTAGTGCATCACTTAATGGGGTGATCACAGCACTGTGACAGGGATATCTGGTATAAGCAGTACAAGTTATGAAGGGGAAAGAAAGTGTATACCAAGTGTAAGAGTGTACACAATAACCAAGGAGTTACACATAAATAAAGATGGATTGAGTTCTAAGAAGAGAAAGTGCATTAGCATTGTGTATATAAATTTATGTGTGTATTCGGGGACACCTGGGAACATTTACTTGTGTGTAATAAGCATTGCATTCATTTGGGGTCATCCTCTCCCTTACAAGTCAAGGTTTAAGGTCTTTTCTCTCTTAATGAATTAAGAAGAGAAGTAATTCTTGTACTAAGAAAGACGAGAGAGGTAATTCTCTCACTAAGAAAGACAAGAGGCGTGATCCTCTCAAAGTGGAGAGAAGTGATTTTCCATTTCTAAGGTCTAAGATGACACAAGCTTTTGTGTGGAACTTAATCTTAAGGTTGACGCCCAAGGAAATCTAATGATCTCTCCTTATCTATGGCGGCTTAAGGTGGTTGCATGGACCATAAGTTAAGAATAGAGTTTAAAAAGCTACTTTTCTTAAAATAGACATGGTGAATCCATTTTTAAAATATCTCACGATAGAAAGCCAATTTGTAAAAATGGCTTGCACGGATTATAAGAAACAACAAGATATACAACTTCTGTATTGGACGTTTTTCCATCCGAGTAACCCATAGAGAGATATTCCAAATTTGGTGCTACAGAGTAGGTCTTGGAACATCCATATCTTGCATGAAGATTAACCTTTCCAATCTTAGCACTCAAGTCTCTCTTCAAGAAGAGAAGCTCTTGGAGCATATAGAAGGGAGGCTCTCCTTGGGTGTGGAAGAGGTGAAGGAAGCATCACTTTGCAAGTATGCAAGAGGAGGAGAGAAGGCGGTTCGAGTCTCACAAAGTGCTGCAGAAGCTCTGTTGAAAATCAAGCACCAAGATGAGAGCCCTACACATATTGTGTAGGAGACAAAAAGAGAAATCAAGAAGATCAAATGAGCCAACTTTCGAGTTGTGCAAGTGCTTACCGGTTGTATACCGTGCAAGGATCTGTGTAAGTCCAAGCTTCCCAACCCTCGAGTTGTGCAAGTGTTGCAGAAGCTCTCCTGAAATCAAGCCCCAAGAAGAGAGCCCTACACATTGTGTAGGAGAGAAGGAGAGATTCAAGAAGGATCAAAAGGTGCCAACTTCCAAGTTGTACAAGTGTTAGCCGATTGTATATCATGCAAGGAACCGTGATCTTGTTCCCAAGATCTACAAGTTAAGAACTGGTTTATGTGTAATGGAGGAGCTTGCTCTTTGTCAATAATAAAACTCCACATGGGGGCGGGGGGGGGGGGGGACTGGCCCATCTTCCAGTCCCTAGTGTGTTGTCAATCTCTCTTTCTCTCTACATCTTTCTTTTCTCTCATCAGTTCTCTCTCTGCGCCATCATAATATTCACCATATATCTTTTAAGTATATAAGAAGGTCGAGTGTGTATCTCAGATCTTATGATAACAATCATAGAAAAAGAGAAGAACTTATAATGCATACTACACAAATAAAGAACTCTACTCACTTCGAGCTTCAAGATTTTAAGGAAAGACCAACTTACTCATATGTACAATTCTCCATTAGGAAATGGCGCATTAAGGAGGCCTCAAGTAGTTGAAGTATACAATAAAGGAATACATGAGGAGGTATATGTTGAAAAATATTTCCAATAGAAGAATTCGACAATCCGAGTAGGGATGCAAGTTATGTTTATTAACTTTCATCACCCTCATGTTGTGTGGTGTTAGTAATTAGGATTCACCTATGGATAAATGATATTCATTAATTACATTCTATATTTGAAATATCTCTAGTATCCAACACTAGATAGATAATGCCAACTAAAGATAAATATAAGAGTTTTACCTACCAAAAACTTTGTTAAATTGTCCTAGGATGATGATTGGTATCAATATATCTAAGAGAATGACTTATCCTTGGTGTATGGCTTTGTGACCACAATGACATTCTTGAATAATAAGAAAATATTTATAATGATTTACATGCTAAAAATAACATGTTTCGCTTTGCTAGAAATTCAAGGAAAGTGTTCATTAGAGTCATTAGTCAAGGTAGGGAAACACAATTTGACATGCACAGTACATATCCTCCTCAACTACTGGACTAGTAATTTGGTGAAATGATTTGCTCATGTAATATTTATAAGCATATGGACGAGGAGTAATTCTTCACCAATCTCTCACCCTTCAATGTAAAGCTACAAAATTGCTCTATTGGATACATTATACGAAGGTTTTTGCAATTACGTAAGCCATATATAGCATTGAGCCCTTAAAAGAAAACGTTTTTAGGAAAATTAGAGAATCTGAAGCCTTGGTATGAATAGAGAAGAGCCTCAAAGATGTTGGGGTGTTGATAGATTCACATACAAAATTCAAAATATGTTAACATATTTCATATTCATAATTGCACTAGTTTAACTTTCTAGATGACTAGATCAACCCAATGGATTCATTAAGAATTATGTAGGACAATTTCATGACATTGGGATATGTTGGATGGTCTCACCAGTCCTAATGATAGTGCATGCAATGATATGCATCATGCTTTCTAAAGGAGGCTAGAGAGCTATAACCAAAGAGCTTTGTGAAAGAGAAAATTATTTCAAAAGTGAAGAAATTGCATGGATACAATTTGTGGATTGTCAACATGTTGGCATGGTGCAAGTCCTGTTAAACTGGTTTGTTGAGGTTGAGAAGGCCAAAGCAAATAACAAATAATTATGATCATATATATCCGCAACAACTATAAATACATGACATTCTGAAAAGGAATGTTATTTGGGTAGATAAGCCTTTCAACATAAGTACTAGCTTGAAGATAGGAAATGTGAGAGTTAGTGCATGAATGGAAAATCAAGCATCCATAGTAATGATACAAGAGAGCACAAGGCGAGGGAGGTGTTGCTATGTTGCATAGGTGTAAATGGTTGTTTTGTATCATTTTTGTATGTAAAAAGCAATAAACACGGACCATAACACAAGGAAAAGGCCAAACTGAGGCTTAACCTCATGCTTTAACCTCGCCAAACATTCACACACATAAATCTTATTTTTCCTTTTTTTTAAGCACGAAAACCCCAATTTCCTCTATTTTTTGCTATTTTTTTCTATTTATTATTCATGGAAAATAGGTATTTTCTGATTTTTTTGTGTTGACTCATTATTTTGATTGAAACTTAAAGTTTTCTCTAAGTTTATCTCATTTCCACTTCTTTTTCCCAACTCAAAATCGAAAAAACCACTCATTTCCATCGAAAAATGACATTTTACGAGTTTTAAAGAATTAATAACGACTCTAAATCATTACGGGTTCTGCACTTCTGTAATTCCAGCCCTCAAACATGATGCAAACAAGATTCATAAAAAAATTCATTGCATGTGAACAACATTTGGACCATGAAACAACAAAAACAAGTAAATTTCTTCATAAAATTGAAGCATACAGCGTGTCTTGTGTGTTACGGGTTTTTCAATAATTATTCTGGGTAGCCCACAGACCGATCAGCAACCATTCTTCAATTTTGAACCTCTTTCCTTAGCCTCCTCTTCATCTTGAAGCAATCCGATCACAACCGAACAAGCATTCTTCAGCCCCTCTCCTTCTTGATTTCTTGCACATGAATAGCCTCTATGCAGGAGAGAGAGGGAGGAGAGAGAAAGATTGGTTTTTTATCTCCACAACCAGGCAGCCAATTGACGGGCGGATACCGACGATGGAGAGAGAAGGTTGAATGTAGATCAAGCATGAGATCAGTTGGGGGCCCTGTTTGTAAGTGCCACAGCCCCTTCCATCAAACCATGGCTTCATGGCACCTTCTCTCCTATCACGCGAAAAAAACGCAAATCCCCCCCCCCCCCACGATTTTGAATTTTGGGCTCCCAAGGGGAGCCCCAAAGGGTCACACCCTTTGGGCTCTCCTAAAGTCCATTTCCACCCTTGCCAATTTGGCCTTGGCCTCCCGGGCACTCCCTCTTCCTCGTCTGGTGATTCTTGGTCTGAAAAATCCTGGGTGTCCGTCTTGAAGTCTTCCATTGCCAGGCATCTCCCAAGGTCTCGTCCCGCACATCAAAAAATTATGAAAATTCACCAACTGTCGTCAAGTGGATCTTTTAAGCATTTTTGGGGCATTGCCGCTTAAAATCATACTGATTGCCACTGCCGCCTTCGATGAAGTCTATTTTTCCCCTGATATTCATAATTTTTGGCTATTTTTAAGCACTTCTCGGCATCAAAAATCATATGTCATTGGTGACCACGGGATAGGGTGACTCAGCCCATCGAATCCCACGAATAGATCTACACATAAACAACAAAAAGGAGCATCAAGCTGATACAAAAAATACACAACACAACACATCACAACTCATACCCTACACCCTGACAAACCAAGGCATAAAATCCACGAGGAGTATGCCCAGCATAATTTGATAGAAGGCCCAAAGCTAGTCACTAACCAACTGCTGCAACATAGCCAAGCTAAAAAAAAACTATCAAAGAGGTCACCCTAAGTGGTGGTCTAAACTACCTACCTAACTAAGGACAACTCAACCAAGAGCTCCTCCTAGGCGAGGACTCCTATAGCCTAATCAAGAAATAGTATCTCTTTTAGCACAATTTTTCCCTTTTAGTGTCTGATTGTCCATACTCGAGTGTGTAAAAACGAGGGAGCTGAGCATAGTGACCCCAGGAGAATAGGGCATCAGCCTTAGGTCCTATCTCGGTACCCAAGAACTACCAAGCCCTCGCAAGGCAACACTTAATCCTTTTCTAACGCTCACTTTTATTTTCGCTCCAACATTCTTTTATTTTCTTCTTTTATGGCAAGATGTCACCCCAAGGAAGGCAAGGCATCGGCCCCGGGTCTTGTCTCATCCCCAGGAACCTACCAGCCCTTCGCAAGGCGATAAACAACAGCTCAAGGATTTTTCTTTCTTTCCTTTTCTATTTTTATAGGGGTTAGAACCCCTTTTTACACACCTCCGTATATTCATATTTTGTCTTTCAGATCTTTAGGGTTTTGTCTCTTTCCATCATTATTTTAAGAGGCTTCTCTATCTGCCTCACAACTAGTAGGAACTCCTAGAACGGCTGCCTAGCAAGTCAACAGAACAGGGTCACTAGAACTCCCATCTAAAATAGGTCTTTCAATGCCTGACAATGCCTGGTAGGAGGCAATGACTACTCAGACCTCCCCCAAACATATCTAACCTAAACCTGGGACTTCATGCCTTAAGTGCCGGTCCCCAACAAAAAAGAAATCCCTCACCCGCACATATATCATTAATTGCTTAAGGGAAAAACTAGAAAAGGGGACGAAACGCTCCCTCCAACAACTTCGTCAACCTGTATTGCGCAATCACTAAAACAACAAAGCATTAAATGTACCTGCACCAAATAGAGATGGGGCCCTCTTGGCCTAAAGAAATAGCACATTTCACTGCAAACTAACAAGCCCTCTTGGCCTAAAGAGATAGATTATTAAAACCTGAAAACAACTGGCCCTATTGGCTGAAAGAAATTAGACATTAACTACTTAAAGCAACTGGTCCTCTTGGCCTAAAGAAATCAGACAAAACAGCTCATAGAGATCCCTCCTTGGAAGAAGGCAGATATACACAAATACGCTCCATTCCAAGGGGAAAAATAGGGCTCTCAGCCCTAAACTAAATGCATCAAATTATGGCCCATACCTCTTGCATATATAGCAAGAGGCATATGCATAACATGTTGTCTGATCAACCTATGGGTCCAAGATAATAGTGGTAGATGGGTCTCGGCTACTCTTTGCATTACCCATATCAATCATTGCCTACCATATAACGCGTGGTCCAATAACATTTCCCACAAGCGACCAGGTTATGTCTCAGTATCCATAATGACATCCGGGCTAGGACCACAGTTGAAAAAGAGGTCCTCTTCATAAGCAAAATTAGCTAAGGAATCCACAAACTGATTCCAATAACGTGGAATCAGCTGAAGAGATATGCTCTCAAATTCATCAAGTAGGGTTATAGCAGTTCGATGATACATACGAAGGAGAGGAACTCGGACTGTATATGTCCCATTGAGTTGATTTAAGATCAGCTGTGGGAATCCCCTTTTATTAACAACCGCCTAATGCCACCTTTCTTAGCAATATTCAATCCCATAATCAGAGCTTTATGCTCAGCCATGTTGTTAGTAAATCTTACCCCAAGGTAAATAGCTAATTTCATTGTAACTCTATGGCGGGGATCTCGAATAACTACTCCAACACTTCCTTTCCTATTAGGGCCCCTGAACGCTCCATCAAAATAAAATGTATACGTCCATAATGGGTTTACAAAGCCATCCATCAACAACTCCCCTATTCGTAATTATGATAATCAAAGTTCAACATGTTTAGAGGATGAACTGACGGCTCCATCGCACCTTCTTCATTAAACTCAACAAGGATGCTTGTCAAGATTTGTAAGCAGTGATGGCTGAAAACTTTAATTTCCAACAAAAAGGTACCATCTTCTTGCTCAATCACTTTGTATCCCTTGCTCCACCAAATAAGCCTCCCCTGATGATATCTTTGCTTGAGATATGGGTGCTCTAAATAAGGAATTAACCGCCCCATTAACCAATTTAAGCTCTCCTGCAAGTCTCCAATCAGCCCTAGCATGGGTGTGCAATGCATTTTTTTGTGTTAGCATATTTAGAAATAATAAGGTTTAATCTTATTAAGATTAACCTTATTCTTAAATTCCACTCCTTGTAGATCAGCTAATAGAAATTTGGACTTATTTTTACCTATCCAAATTATCTTGTAAGGGCCATCCCATCGAGGTTCCAACTTTCCTGGAAATAGCTCCCTACGCGCATCGTAATATAGGACTAATTGCCCCTTTTTAAAGGTATATTTCTTCGCTTTCAGATCATGCAACCGTTTCATCCGACGTTTAGCTACCTCCTAGTGCAACAAACTCTACAATTTGAGTCGTCTAAGTGGGCTATAGTCGTAAACCGCACAAATAGGGCATCTTCATCACCCAGAGAATGATTGATTGCGAATCTAATGGTCGAAAACTCAATTTCTAAGGGCAATACACACTCCTCCCCTTAAACTAATTTGAATGGGGTGTGGCCACAGTGGCTCGTTTAAACGTCGTATTGTATGCCCAAACCGCCATATATAATTTTGTATCCCAGTCCCGCTTCTTTTCGGAGACTATCTTGGATAGGATACCCACAAGCTGCTTATTAGTACTTTCAACTTGTCCATTTGTTTGCGGATTATAGGGGATCGTCTTGTTATCCGTAATTTTCCATTCTTCAGTCAGACTTTTAATCACTTTATTTAAAAATGGGTTCCAGGGTTCGATACTATTTCTTTTGGCGAACTAAATCGGCAAATGATTTGCTCAAGTAGGAAACTGGGAGTCTCTTTTGCATTGTCCTACCTCGTCACCCGTGCTTCTGACCATTTTGTAAAGTAATCAGTTGCTACTATAATGTACCTCTTCTGAGTAGTAGATGACAGGGTGATAGGACCCAGAAAGTTAATGCCCCACTTCTCAAATGGAAAGATAGCCATGATAGGCGTAAGTGAACGCTTCCTATTCTCTCTACTGTCATGCCTTTGACAAGCATCACATCTCTTAACGTACTCAAAGGAATCTTGCAAGATGGATGGCCACCAATATCCAGCTCTTAAAGCCTTCTATGCTATTAATCGCCCAGCAAAGTGCCCTCCACACCCGGAGTTATGGCACTCTTCCAAGATGAAAGGAACCTTGTCAAGCATCACACATTGGCGATAGATATCATCAACACCCTGCCGATATAATGTGCCTGCGATCAAGGAAATTTTCAATGCCTGTTGTTTAATCTTCCTCTTCTCCGATTTTGATAAAGTAGTTCCAGTCTCTCCCGTAGAAAGATAGTGCGTTATAGCAGCATACCAAGAGGGAATAGACGCCGTATCAATCTTGAACAAAGTCTCCATGTCACTTCCTTCAACCACCATAATCAAATTCTTGCAAAGTGATTAACCACTTTGCTAAACGGTCAGGTGGCTGTAACTTATTCAACAACAATCGAAGCCCTTCCACCTTCGTATAAAAAACCACCCTCTCATAAAGAATGTAGTGCCTGAACTTTTTGGTCGCAAATACCATCGCAAGGCACAACTTCTCCATATAGGAGTAGTTAATTTTCGATATGCCCAACTTTTGACTAGCAAAAGCTATCGGATGGTACCACTTCTCCTTCCAAATTTGGGCTATACATGGTTGCTGCTGAAAATATATAGAACATTTCGCCCCTTTTTTGTGCTTTTAAAACATGTACTTTGGCAAGCTCCTACTTCACATCGTCAAAAGACACTTTGCAAGCATCACTCCATGTAAATTGACAGTTAAAGGACAGTAAGTTTGTCAGTGGCAGCAACGTTCTTTTTGCCAAGGCATTGATAAACCTCCGATAATACCCTACTGATGACAAAAAGCTATGCACTTCCTTTGGAGTACGTGGAGGACTCATGGCGACTATGACCTTGATCTTTTCAGGATCAGTCGCAATCCCTACGGAACTAACCACATGGCCTAACAAGAGCCCATAAGGGACTCCGAAGACACACTTCTGTGGGTTAAGAGCTATGCAAAATTGACTGCAACGCTCAAAACACTTCTGTAAAATGATCAACTATCTATCCCTTACGGTGGCTGCCCCCAGATCGTCAATGAATACTTTCAGCTCCTCTAGGGAGATGTCACCAAAGGTCTTGTCGGCTGTTCTTTGCCACAAACCAGGTGCGTTACACAATCCAAATGCCATCACATGGTACACAAAGGTACCGAAGACTATAATAAACATCGTTTTTAGCTTGTCTTGCTCAGCAATCGCCATTTGGTTATACCCTGCAAAGCAATCCATGAACGAATATATTTTCCTACCCGCTAATTGATCCAAATTTTGGTCAATAAACAGCAATGGGTAGTAATCTTTAACAATTTCCTTATTCAGCTCTCTAAAGTCTACACAAAGACGAATTTGATTATTCTTCTTCTTCCTGATCACACTATGATGAACACCATTCTGTATGTTGAATAGGGAAGATCAAACCCGCTTTCCACAAATTATGTAGTTCCTCATACAACCCGTCCCTTAATTCAAAAGGCATACGCCTTACTTTCTAACGTACAGGTTGCGTACCTTCCTTTGCAGGAATAGTATGCACATCTAGACTGGGAGGAATACCGCAAAGTTTATCATAGCTCCAAGTAAAGATATCGTGAAACTCTCGAATTAAGGACACATAATCCTCTCTTTCTTTTGAACTAAGCATGGACCCTAATTTAATTGGCTACGATCATTTAGTGTACCAAGATCCAGCTCAATAACATCCGCGTCTCTTATTCGATCATGAGGCTCTATCGGCTCATTCAAGGTTATCTGATAAATATCCTCTATAGTGAACCCTTCCTTAGATCCATCAATCGATGATGTCTCACTACCAGATGGATCATCTACTATTTCTAGTTCCGTGGAGGATAGTGGAGCTCTCTCACTTTGAGGAGACTCAGGGTAAGCATCCACTATTACATGATGGGCACCTCGACCTAGAATCACTCAACCAGTGAGTATATTGACTTGACAGTCTATCCGTAGAATCCATGGCCTGTCTAGCAAAACTCGATAGCTAGGACGTCCTGCAAACCTTATCACCCTAAAGTCCAGATAGCATTCCACGCTCACAACTGTAACATGGACCTTAGTAATGCAACCTTCTGGTTGTCTTAGACTATCATCAACCATCCTAAGAAGTGTGGAGCCGTCTTTTTGGATCTCTAGACCTAACCTCTCCATCAAGTCTGAACTTATGATATTGACGGAGGATCCAATGTCCACAATAGCGTGCTCCACTAATATTCCATCCACATATGCTGGAACCCTAGGGCAATACTTTTCAGCATGATCGAACCAATCTTCCCCCACTCTAGCTATGCCCAAAGGTTCTACTCTATACCCTATACGCAAGATTTTCTTGAATTCCTTGCATACTCCTGGAGAAAGTTTAATCAATTGCAGGAGATTCACGTCTGGTTTGACTTCGCAAAGGGAACTTGCCAGATCAAAGTCGTGGTAATTAGCCAAAGTTCTCTTCTCGTGCCAAACCATTCTCTCCTTTGGTCTTTCCATCGGCTTTGGTGCCTCTTTTTTAGCCTTTACCTTCTTTCTTGGCAATCCTTTATCCTCCTCGGGATCGACTTTACTACCAATAGGTCTTAACGGTCCACCTTCCATATCAGGATTCAGGACTCGCTTTTCCCTAGCATCTTATTTAGGGCTTCCCTCGACAGGTTTTACAATTCCCTTGTCACCCTCTTTAATCTTTTGACCTCTTGTTACGGCTCGTAGATTAGAAGTTTCAGCATCATTGACATGTACAGCCTCAATAAGGCTGACTCCACTGCCATGAGGTAGCTCCTCTACAACAACCTTTCCTCTTTGCAGTATTTTCCTTAGTCCATCGTCTTGCTGGAGATTATTCCCTTGTACGCGATGGTTAATTGGACTTGGTTGTTTACTCCCTTGTTGGAGAGAACTAATCTTACTCCAATAGGTAGCAACTAAGTAGCCAGACTTCCCGCAAATATCACATTTGACATTCGGGCAATTCCTAGGGAAATGTTGGCCCCCACACCACTTACAGTTGAATCTTGAGGGGCCACCCTCTTCAAGGAGTCGGCTCCCTATTAAATTCTGTTGCTTCTTAAGGAAATTGACATCCATAGCTATTTGTCGATATTGTTCAAAGATCATATCAGTGTAGTGCTTCATCATATCCTTAACTTCACCAAGGACATTAGAAGCACTCAACTCATAGCCGCGATCGTCAGTCTGTCGCCCCATGGGCCTAACCACTTGATTAGTAATTAGTCATTGACCAATTGGGACAACATTAGGATTCATTGTTTGGTTTCCACCACTATTTAGTGAGGCCGCCTGACTAGCCATATGCATAGTCATGCTAGGAGGAGCTAGTAACATAGGCAAATGTGACATAATACTCCCTCTGCCACTTGTATTTAACATGGGGTCCCCTTGACTCCCATTGGTCAAGGCCAAATTATTACCATTCCAATTTATCCTTGCTGCATAAGCCGCTTGCAAGCGCGACTCTACTCCTTCTGCTTGAGTAATGGTAGTGTCGATGTCGGCCAAAGCAACACTACTCAGCTGCACCTAGATATTAAAATCCAATCCATATAGGAAATATTACAACTGTGCAGCCCGCTGGAATGGGAATATAAGCGTTAAGTTTGCAAAGAACTTGCTTTAGTTTCTTGGCATATGCCTGGACATTCTCCTTTGGCTCTTGGCGTATTGCGTTTAGAACACGCAACCAATATTGTCCACCCTTCTCAGGGGCAAACTCCCTATGGAAAGCCATAAAGAATTGGGAATTGCTAATTATGGTTTTGGCTTCTAGACCGTGATACCACACTACCACTCTTCCTTTTAACGTCATGTTGAAGAACATCATTAGGTGTCCTTCTTCTTGAATTCGCGATAGTTGAACATAAGCGTTTGAAACTCCTTAATGTGGAGTTCCCCATCTTCTTTTGCTAACCCATGAAAAATGGGCAATGGTGCTCCTAATGCCAGTAAATCCGGTGTACCTGCTGGAATTGCGACAGGTTGTGCCATGGCTACAACCGGATTGACAACAGGAGTTTGTGTAGGCAACACTACACCCCCACTTGTTGTGGGTTGATTAACTGGAAATAGGGAAGTACCAAGACTTCCACTTGCACTCAAAGAGCTACTCATAACACCTAGGTTACTAGAACCACTGCCACTTATGCATAATGGGCTACTTCTTTGGGGAGAATAGTGTCTTACAATCTCCAACCGCCGTCTAGCCCTCTCGGCACATTCTGCTTTTTGTATTTCGGGTTGACGGTCCATATCAGAGGACATAAACCAACTATTTGGTCCCTAAAAACCCTAGATTTGAGAACTGCCACTTGTTGGTGGCTCCTGGAAAACGCACCACTGATGGGACCTAAAATGGGCCGGCACTGGCTATGGCACTAGCCGGACCTCATGCATACGACAGACAACCCCACCACATGGCCTCACAGGCCAGGAGCGTCTAAAACTCACTTTGCACTAAATGCTTATAATGATTTTGCGTTTGTATCCAATATGTAGTCCAACGTTCACCTTCCCTTCTCCTCAGAGGGAGATCCCATAACATATAGGCATAATGCCTCGTAATACACACATAGGGAAGCACCTCTTAGCTGATTGCCACGGCTCCACTGCGACTCTCCTACACCTCAAGGATTGGCCCCAAGATGCATCGCTAACACATATAACATTCACACAAACTCCATTCTTTCATAATTCAGCATTCTAGGAGATTTTGATTTTCCTCACAAAACTTTCCCCAACGGAAACGCCCATCTAACCTACAGCTTAGGTTTCCTGTCCTCTTAGTATTGGTCAAAGTTTATCAATCAATTGCAATGCATTCCAGGAGATACCACATGTGGCATGCTTGATGCAAGGTATATGACAATTGTGCACAATTATTTTATGATTAGAAAACCAGCCATGTGATATGCGGAAAACAGCCCTTTCATGAATTTTAACTAAGCGTTACGTGCTACGCTGCTTTAGGGACTAGCACCACCAGAACTTCCGTGTTACTAGTCACCTATATTTAATTATGGAACAATCCCTAAATGCTATGCACAAAGAGGAAAATCATAATTTCTATCTTTTCAACAATTAGGTCATCTCACAAACTTCATCCCCCCCTCTCCATTTAGGTGTTGCTGCGTTGCATAGGTGCAAATGGTTGTTTTGTATCATTTTTGTATGTAAAAAGCAATAAACACGGACTATAACACAAAGGACAAGGCCAAATTGAGGCTTAACCTCATGCTTTAACCTCGCCAAACATTTAAGCACATAAATCTTATTTTTCCATTTTTTTAGCATAAAAACCCCAATTTTCTCTATTTTTTGCTATTTTTTCCTATTTATTATTCATGAAAAATAGGTATTTTCTGATTTATTTGTATTGTCTTATTATTTTGACTGAAACTTATCATTTTCTCTAAGTTTATCCCATTTCCACTCCTTTTTCCCAACTCAAAATCGAAAAAACCACTCATTTCCATTGAAAAATGATGTTTTACGGGTTTTAAAGAATTAATAACGACTGTAAATCATTACGGGTTCTGAATTTCTATAATTCCAGCCCTCAAACATGATGCAAACAAGGTTCAAACAAAAATTCATTACATGTGAACAACATTTGGACCATGAAACAACAAAAACAAGCAAATTTCTTCATAAAATTGAAGCATACCGCGTGTCTTGCGTGTTGTGGGTTTTTTAATAATTATTCTGGGCAGCCCATGGACCGCCAACCAGCAACCATTCTTCAGTGTCGAACCTCTTTCCTCAGCCTCCTCTTCATCTTGAAGCAATCGGATCACAGTCGGGACAAGCATTCTTCAGCCTCTCTCCTTGATTTCTTGCACATGAATAGCCTCTATGCAGGAAAGAGAGGGAGGAGAGAGAAAGACTGGTTGTTTATCTCCACAACCAAGCAGCCAATTGACAGGCGGAGACCGGCGATGGAGAGTGAAGGTTGAATGTAGATCAAGCATGAGATCAGTTGGGGGCCCTGTTTGTAAGTGCCATAGCCCCTTCCATCAAATCGTGGCTTCATGGTGCCTTCTCTCCTATCACGCGAAAAAAACGCAAACCCCCCCTCCCCCCCCCCCCCCCCCCACGATTTTGAATTTTGGGCTCCCAAGGGGAGCCCCAAAGGGTCACACCCTTTGGGCTCTCCTAAAGTCCATTTCCACCCTTGCCATTTTGGCCTTGGCCTCCCGGGCACTCCCTCTTCCTCGTCTGGTGTCTGATTCTTGGTCTGAAAAATCTTGGGTGTCCGTCTTGAAGTCTTCCATTGTCGGGCATCTCCCAAGGTCTCGTCCCACACATCAAAAAATTATGAAAATTCACCAACTATCGTCAAGTGGATCTTTTAAGCATTTCTGGGGCATTGCCGCTTAAAATCGTACTGATTGCCACCGTCGCCTTCAAGGAAGTCTATTTTTCCCCTGATATTCGTAATTTTTAGCTATTTTTAAGCACTTCTCGGCATCAAAAATCATCTGTCACAAGGTCTTAAGTTGATAGAATGCATAACCTAGTCTATAAGTAGACAAATCTTTCCTGAACAAAGAAGTCTTGATACTTAAGCTTTACCTTGTGATCTTTCTCCTTAGCTTAGACTTTCCTTGATAAGATATGAGTTGTCAGTAGGCTTTGCTTGAGTTACTTAAAGCTAGACTATTCTATTGGAGTCTACACAATAGAAACTTGCATTTTATAGGTCAATAAGAGGTGTGGCTATCAAGGCATAGTCCTTGATAAAAACTCTATACCATCTAGCTAAGTCCAGAAAGCTTTATACTTCTTGGACTAAATTTGGAGGTGGCCCTACTCTTCTACATCTTTGACCTTAGCTAGATCTAATGTGATTCCCTTCTTTGATACTATAAACCCCAATATTCTATTTGCCCTTTAAAGAACTCACATTTGTTATTTTAGGCATAGAGTTTGTGTATTCTTAACATTTCTAGCACAATTTTGAGCTATGCCTAATGAACTTCTTCTTCTTTGAAATAAGTCAAGATATCATCAAAGAAGAATTTTAAAAACCCATCAATATAGGGCTTGAAAATGTCTTATATCATCCAATTGAAAGTGGCTGGGGCATTAGTTAACCCAAAGGACATTACAATGAACTCATAATATGTTGAAGGCAGTCTTCGAGATGTCTTCCTCTTTGATTCTGATAGCCCAAATTTTAAGTTAATAATTGAGAATATATTCACTCCTTGAAGTTTGTCAAAGAAGCTCTTTAATCTTGGGAATTGGATTTTTGTTCTTGAACATCACCTGGTCTAGCCCATGGTAGTTTACGCAAAAACAAAGATTAATGTCTTTCTTCTTTCGAAATAGAATTGAGACTCTCCATGATGAATTACTTAGTCAAATATAGCCTTGGTCTAGCAAATTCTTGAGCTACTCCTTCAATTCAATGGCCTCAAAGATTGGCATTTGTTAAGATGTCAAGCTCTACATGAGCTAGCATCCACTATATATCTTGGTGATATGGCAGGATATTATTCACTGGCATGTCAGGTGATCGACATGAGGATATGCTAGTGATTCTAGAGTTGGAGTATACCCACAAAGTCCATCCTTGGTTATGGCATATTCATTATGCCACCTCTTTTTTCTTTAGCAAGTTCACACTTAGTGACCACATGTATATACATAATGGTACTTTCAAACTAGCCTTTTATCATGTTGTATACTTAGTTCTTTTGTGTGGAAGAAGGAGAAAGAAGAAGAAGAAGTTTCAGCCCTATCTCTCTGTGTTCTCAAGTCTCCATTGCTTTTCTAGGGTGTGCTCTTGAGTTCTTTACCTCTCTCTCCTCTTATCTATTTTCATGGTATCAGAGCCGTCCCATAGCTACAAAAGCTTGATTGAAGGCTGAATGGGTAAGAAGCTCTTCCACCTTACTTGATTTTCCTTTTTTTAGAGTGGGGGACTTGAGGCTAGCAGCTCGGTTGCAAAAGGCTATGCTCAAACATATGGCATAGATTATGAAGAGACACTTAGTCCAATTGATTGCTTTAGTAGCATTCAAAGAATGGAGTTTGAGAAAAATGGATGTTAAGAATACATTTTTGCATGGTGAATTGCAAGAAGAGATGTATATAGAGTAGCCATTAGGTTATGAGGATTTAGAGCATCCCACATATGTATGCAGGTTAAAGAAGGCACTCAATGGGCTGAACCAAGCAACTAGAGCATAGTCATCTTGTCAATATTGTCAATATTGGCCTTTATATTTCTAATGTTGATCACTCACTTTATGTGAGAAAGGGAGATGCAGGCTTGGTCATCATAGTCATCTATGTGGATGACCTGATTATCACAAGTAATGGTGACAATGGGATTGTTGAAGTTAAGGACCTTTTGAAGAGGAAGTTTGAGATGAAGGATTTGGGTGAGCTAAGGTGTTTTCTTGGTATTGAGGTGATCAAATGTGATGATGATATATGGATATCTTTTAAATGCAATATGGCATGGATTTGTTATCCAAGTATATTATGATAGCGTGTAAGTCTCTTTCAGTTCCATCGGAGCAAAATGTGAAGTTGAGTACTGATGTTCAAGATGAGATAGAAGATCCTACTATGTTCAAGAGGATAGTAGGGAGTTTGATTGACATGACTATCACAAGGCCAGGACTTGAGCTACGATATTGGCCTTGTCAGTCAGTTTATGTAGATGCCTAGAAAGCCTCATTTGGATATAGTTAAACACATATTGAGCTATGCAAAGTCCACTTTACATTATGGACTTTTTTATAAGGCATGTAAGGATGTACACATATTTGGATACACGGATGCAGATTGGGCTAATATCATATCAAACAAAAGATCCATCATCAAAATGTTAGGTTTGGTTTGAAGGTGTCTAGGCCTTTGAGCAGTCATACTCTTTGATAGGATCCATGGGCTTCTTCAATCGCCTTTACATTTGCACTATGCATTAGGAACTGAGCACAGAAATAGACACAGCTTCTCAAATGCATTCATAATCTTCATGTTTCCCCTTGCTACTGCAATAGTTACATGGAGTAAGAAAAAGTAACCTACAGTTACTTTATCGAGTACAAAGGCTGAATATAGAGGTGCTACTATGGCAGCATATGAGGTGGTATGGCTACAAAAGTTATTGGGTAATTTGGATATCTAGGGAGATGGTCCAGTTGTCATTCACTATGACAACATGAGCAGCATACAGCTAGATAGGAACCCAATGTTCTAGGCTAGGACACAACACATTGAGGTGCATTACCACTTTGTGAGAGAGAAGATAGTTGCAAGAGAGATTGACTTGGTATATGTTAGTATATAGGATAAGATAGCTAACATTTTCACAAAGGCATTGTGTGTAGAGAAGCTTCGAAAGTTTTGAAGCTTACTTGGAGTTGCAGAGATATAATTGAGCTTGAGGGGGAGTATTAAGATGGCAAGCTCAACATGTGCCGACATTGATGATGAACCGCCTAGTGAGATGGGTCCGCACGTCTACACTTAGCACATCAGTGGTCATTATGATCCTCACATGGCCATTGACTTATCACTTATTATATTTAGTTTATTGCACCTACCTATAGCAGTCAATGGCACAATTATAGCACTAGTCGGCTAGTATAGTTAGTTATGCACTCTCTGAATTAGTAGACCATTTTCCCTTTATGTTGTATCTTATCTATAGATTGTGTACATTTTGTATTGTGTGTAGAAGAAGAAGAAGAAGAGATCAGTAAGAAAAAGTTTTGAACTCTATCGCTCTTCTTGTGTTCTTGAGTGAGCTTCATCTTATGTGTATGGTGTGTGTTTGGCACCGTATCTCAAGCAAGTCCTCCCATCACACGATTCTGGACAACCAAGGCTTTAAAAGGCTTCATTTTTTAAAAAAATATCCATTTTTTTCCTTTGAAATAGATAATTTTAAGCTTTGTTCACATTGCATTATCCAAATGGGTTTCGAACCAATCCATGTTCACATTGTAGCCCAATCAAAATTGCTTGTTGCTCACCTTGAATTAATAAATCAATTCTTGTGTAGCTACAATTGTATCTAGTATTGGAAAGTTATTTTGTTGTACAAAGTTAGATATTGTCATGTGAATCATAAATAAGGTCACTCCATTCCCAAAATATTTGAAATGGATGTTGTAGAAAAGTTCAATGGCAATGGTTTTTACACCTTAAAAATGAAAGCAATGTACCATCTAATACAAATATATCTTTGGGAAATATTTAAAGAACCTGAGGCTCTTGATGACCCAATGTGGCAAATAGAGAAAAAGAGGCTCTTGATGACCCAATGTGGAAAATAGAGAAAAATAAAGCACTTGGGATAATAGCATGGAGATTGTCAAATGATATTATTCATCATATATTGAGGATCAGAAAGGTATAGTAAGCCTAGGAACAAGACCTTTGACTCTCAAGCAAAGAACTTAAACATAAAAATTTTAAATTGAAATTTTAAGGTTGGACGCAATGAATTATGTCTTGCTAACTTCATTGATGAATAAATTTAGAATCTTGAAGGTGAAATTGCCTTCTATGATGAATAAGTACATCAAAGAATATGAAGCCACTTCTATGCTATACTTAATAGTGTGGACAAACCTAACAAAGGATATGAGCTGGTAGTAGCAACCTTAAGAAATATACTAGATAGAAAACTCAACTTAATGGAAACTACTTCATATGAACAAGAAAGAAAAATCAAAGAAAATGCCTAAAGGACTAAACCAAACCCCATAGTATTTGCAATCTACAATAAAGGTTATTTACAGATTGTTTACAAGTCATGTGGGAAGGTTGGACATAAGGAGCAAGACTGATGGAACAAAGGAAAAACCATGTGCAACAAATTCGGATGCAATGAAAAAGACATATAGAATAAAAAAGGAAACCATATACAAGAATCATCATCATCTAAACAATGTCATGAAACTCTAACTGTGCATGGTACAATGAATCACCTACTCTCGTCATAAAGTAGATTGTGACAATGATATTGCACCATTGTGAGTACCAATGTGTGAAATCCTAGTCAGTACCAGTCATGAAGAACTATATCTCCTCATCTCTATAGCATTGTGGCATACCAACAACTGTAGTAGCTACCTATGACAAATTAAAAAATCAGTATATAGTATTACTCCTCACTTTCTCCATTTTCCTTTACATGTCTTCTCCTCTCTTTGCCTCTCCTCCCCCTTTTCTCATAGTTGGACTCCCCTCTCATCTTATGTCTAACAATTAAGACATATCATTACAATATTTTATTGCCTAACTCTCTTTGAAATTTCATGAGCAAGAGGTCTTGCAAGAATTTAAGGTAGATTTAAAAGGCATTTAGAGGGAATCTACATCCTAAAGTGTAGTCAAATAGAGGGTAAGCTAACACCAAGGTGGGTTGTTAAAACGTATAGTGCTAAAGGGACATGAAATGTATAATAAATTGTTTTATCCCATAAGAAAAGTGAGGGGATTTTGTCCTTGCTATAATTCTCAAGACCATTGAAAACATACTTAGAGCATATTATTTTAGAGAACTTAAATAATGGGTGCAATATCTACCCATAGTGGAATTTGCCTACAATGTGTCCTATTATCAAAGTGTCAAGATTATCCCTTTTTAGGCATTGTATGGGTAAGATTGTCTTAGTCCACTCAACTTTTTATATCCTACTTTGAATTTGGAAGCCTCTAAGAAACTTTTGGAGGAGATAGATGAACAGGTTAAAGCCATAAGACAATACATTCAAGTAGCATGGTTTTCAATGGCCTCGGGGCATTATATCCTTTCTCCCTTATAGGAATCAAGATCTTCTCATCTTGAGAGAAATTAGAGGTATTGTTTACATAAAGCATCCCAATCAATCTAGGTGGCATCCTCTTCAAGTTACTCTTTCCATTGGACAATGTATTCCCTAAGATTTCTACTCCTAAGTATTATCTATGTTACATCAAGTACTTTGTTTGGTTAAAGTTCAAGGACTTCTTCACTTGGCATTAAAACTTATATGTCATCAAGAACATGCTCAGGGTAGGTACATAAGCTTTCAACAAGCTAACACAGAATACATTATGGATTTTTAAGCACTTTGGGAGTTGCAATATGTATGCTTTAGATTGTAGATACTTAAGGATTTTATAGGGTCCACAGTATCTTGGACTCAACTTCTTGAATTCATAGAGATCTCTGCGTTGGATGGACATGGCTAGAAACCATGCCTACTTCTTTGAAGATTTGCTCTTGCCTAAATCAACATAGGCCTTTTGTCAATTCTTGGTTGCTTGAATGTCTTATATGATGGCTTTAACCAATTCATCCATTTCCTCTAGCATTTTCTTAGAGGCTTCCACCTTTAAGGTAGGATCCAAAAATTTGAGTGGAATAACACAATCTTGCCCGTACAATGCCTGAAAAGGTGTCATCTTGATGCTTTCATGATAGGATTGTATTATAGGTGAATTCCACTAAGGGTAGATATTGCATCCATCCATTTAGGTTCTTTGTTATAATATGCCCTAAATATGCTTCCAATTACCTTGAGGAATTACATTAGGTTAACTTTGTGTGTTGCAAAATCCTAGGATGTTAGTCTGCTCCAAATAAAACACCTAAGTTTGATGTGGCAAAGGGAGAGATGTGGAAATGGATGTTGAAGTCTAGATAGAAATAATGGAAGGCTATTTCCTCACTATTAGAACTAATACCAAAAATCAAGTCATGTGTACTAAGATTAAGCTAATAGGAAAAGCTTGATTATGGTGAAAATAGTGGTACAAGGATCAAGAAATATCTGATATAGTTGCCACTTGGAGCAGCTAAAGGAAGCAATGCATAGGAGATACCTTCTACCACTCATATATCATGCCATGAAAAATGAACAAGTTTTTTACCTTGCATCAAGCCATTGGAGGCTTACTACTCAAAATTCATTACCTTTGATAAATACACCCTAACCATGAATAATAGTCAATAGATGGCCAAGTTCTATCATGGGTTAAACTCAACATTTGGATAACCTACTTGAAGTGATGCGACTTATGGGCCTTCAAGATGCATTGCTTCAGGCCAAGCCTTTGTACCATGAGATCCAATCAAAAACAAAGGATGGAAGATATTGGGGGCAAGGTGCTCTAAGCAAGGGACCCCATATCTTAATAATGAGAGCTCAAGGTCAACATGCTATGGCTAAAGCAAGTGCAACAAGAAATTTTGTTTTCATAATTAGAACTAATGATGCTCAATAGTGCTAGTACATTAATGAGCCCAATAATTTCAAGAGAGAATGTTCAAAGTTGTTGAACTAGACTTTCCATTAAGGGAAATTCTACAGCCAAAATAGGGGGACAATGTGCAAAGGGAAAGGAAAAATTTCCGTAGTTACTTTCAAGGAACAAGAGGAAGAGAAACCCACTATGGTGGGTGAAATTGAGAAAGGAACTAGTCGGTCTACTTTCAACAAAGAAAGGACTGAATCGTTAGTTTTTAATGATTCAAAACCTTGCAAATTATCAGGATAAAGTTTCAAAATTCTCATTGATTGTGAAAGTTCTCATTCCTTCATCTCACCAAAATGTGCAAGAAGGTTAGGAATAGAAACTACACATGCATGCAAGCTTTTGATTGAGTTAGCCAATGAGAATGAACTCACCTCATCACAAAAGTCTAGAGAAGTGGGATTTGGTGTAGGTAATGACCCTACCAATATAAGGTTTTGTGTCATAAAATTGGGTGCTTATGAGTGATGTCTAGGGATGGATTTGGCTAATCCCCAATCATGTCCCTATCCATTGTAGTAGTAAAGGCCAAGTCACATTTTGAAATACATAAGGAATCCACGTGACTAGATAGAGTAAAGTTGGAAGATGGAAGATGCAACTAGTAAGTCTACAATATGATAAAAGACCAATATGAAAGTACCACAGCATATGCATACATGATCACTAAGTGTAAACTTTCCAAATAAAGAAGAGATAGCACAATGAGTGTGCCATAACCAAGGATGGACTACGAGGGTGTAGTCCAATTGTAGAATTACTAGCGTATCCTCATGTTGGTCACCTAACATGCCAGTGAATAATATCTTGCCATATCACTAGGACGTGTATTGGATGCCAGCTTATGTAGAGATCAACATCTCACTACTCCCTCTCAAGCTCAACATGAGCTCATGAACTCCAAGCATAGTACTAAAGAATTGAATCTTTTTAGCTCCCTAGACCTTGGCAAAAATGTCAGTAGCTTGATTCTTTGTTGCTAACACAAACCAAGTCAATTTCACTTGCCATAACCCACTCTTGAATGAAATGCATTTGGTCTACACATGATACACTAGATTCCTAGCTAATTAAATGCTACAAAGATTATCACAATAGATGATGTCCACTTGCATCCCCAAATCACCAAGTTGCTTACATAACCAAGCTAGCTCACATGTTGCAATGACAACACCTCTATTCTTTGCCTCTATATTGGACAAGGCAATTGTTGGCTATTTCTTTTTGCTCCAAGTAATAGCAACACTCCCAACGGAAAATATAAAACCACTAGTAAATCTCCTATTTAAAATACTACCAGTCCAACCTACATCTGTGTAACCATGCAAGTCCAATGGTACATCTACACCATAGAATAAGGCATAGTCCACAATGTGGACTTGACATGGTGTAATGTGTGTTGCACTGCATCCAAATGTGTCTTTTGTGGAAGCTCCATAAACTGACTCTCCAAACCAATTGTGTAGTTTAGGTCTCGCCTAGTGATGATCGTCAAATAGATAAGGCTACCCATAATCTTCTAATACATAGTGACATCCTTAATCAAGTCACCATCATGTGCACTAAGCTTATCATTAACATAGAAATAGGCTTACAATCAGCCATACCATAGTTTTTCAACATATCCAATGCATATTATCTTCGTGACAACCATATATCCTTTGGACACCTGATTATTTCTATGTTGAGAAAATAGTGTAGCTCTACCAAATTCTTCATCTCAAAATCAATCTTGATGAGCATCACTCTCACATACATAGAGTGAGTAATCAAGTTGTGCTCTACGAAATTCAATGTTGATAAGGTATTTTGTAATCCTTCCCTACCATGCCTTGGGTTCTTGCTTCAGTCCATATAAGTTCTTACAAAGTCTGCATATATGATCTAGATGATTGTCATCAATTTAACCACATTGACTACTCCACATAAACTTCCTCATACAATTCGCCCTACAAGAAGGCATTCTTAACATCTTGTGATGCATGATGCAACCTTTTGATATAGCCGGTGCTATGGCAAACTTTATGATGGCCATTTTAACCATTGGAGCAAAAGTCTCCTCATAACTGATACCATGAGTTTGCACATATGCTTTGGCAACTAGTCATGCCTTATAACTGATAGCACTCAATAGCTTTCTTATCTTTAGGTGAAGGCACCAACTCCCATGTGTCATTATCCTTAAGTACAACCATTTCTTCATCGATAGCATGATCCCAATACTCATTGCCCACTATATATCCTCAAAACAAGTGGTTCCACATCCTCCACAAACTTAGCCATGTATGCATAATGATGAGCTACAAAGCTATCATATGTCAATCGTTGCATCGGCTTTCTTAGTCTACTTGACTTGTGTGGACCTGGATCACTACTACGTGCTTTAACATCCTCTTGTGCCTTCTGCACATTAGGTATTTTAATAGATGAAATCCCAAAATCCTCATCCAAGCTCTGCTCTCAAAGCCATCTGAATCAAAATCAAAATGAGATAAACTTGATGATACATTTTTTGTAATAGGTAAGTCCCCAACTTTCTCTTTATCTTTTCTTGATATCTATGAAGTACTTGGTGGAGTAACTTGTGACCTCAATCTACCACTCCAAGGTTTATCAAAATAGAACTATGACTAGGAAACCCTTGTGGTCCACTCAATATATGTGATTGCTAACCCATTTTTTGCACAACCATGCTCTCATTCTCATCAGTCTCAAGTGTATTATATATATTACTATACGAGCTACTCAATTCATTAAAAAATAACATCCTTGCTAGCTCTCAACTCATGTTTTGTAATATGGTTACAACATCTATATCCCTTCTACTCAAGAAAATACCCCAAAAATACATTTTTTTCTACTTTGGGATCCAATTTACTATGTAACTCATTAGGAATATGCACATAAGCAATACATCCAAATACTTTCAAATGGGACAAATTTGACTTTCTCCCTATAACTTCTCTTGGGGTGTCATACCATGTATAATAGGAATGGGTGCCTTGTTCATAATGTATAAATCAATAGTAATTTCCTCATCCCAATAGTAATGAGGCAAGTTTCTTTTTGACATCAACACATGAGCCACCTCTATAATATATCTGTTTTTTCACTCAACAATTCCATTTTCTATGGAGTATATCTATAGGTATACTGCCTTTGTATATCATTTTTTTGCAAAACATCAGAAAACTCATTGGAGATATTCTCCCCATCCATCTAATCTTAGGCATTTAATATATAACCCTGTCTCCTTCTTAACCAAAGCCTTAAATCTTTTAAAGTGAGTGAATACCTCACTTTTCTCACACATAGAGTAAACCCATACTTTGCAAGTACAATCTTCAATGAAGGAAACATAATACTTACAACCACTCAAGGTTGTAGTCTTTGTAGGACCCCACATATCCGAATGTATCAATTCAAGTGGCTTCTTGCATACATTCTTTTCATGTGAAAACACATGCCTTGCTTACTTTCCAAATTGACATGCTTCATATATTTTACACATCCCACCAACTCTAAACTTAGATAAGCCATCCATAATCTATTTTGATTGCATATCTTTCAGCTGCTGCACATTCACATGACTAATTCTCTTATGCCAAATTTCAATATCAGCCATAACATCTGAACCTTGTGTAAACATGGGGCAGTATCCATTTCAAGCAAACTTACATTAAAGAGTAAATAATTTGCTATCACCTTTCCCTTTTGCAATCAACTTGCAACCATTTTTGAGATCTTCTATATTCTACCATCATCTAACCAACAAAAATCAAGTTTTTTGTAATATTTGGTACATGCAGTACATCAACCAAGTACTTAGTTTGCCATCATGTATACTCAACGGAACATTTCCAACATGAGTAATGAGGTGAGTTGTATCATCCCATGTCTTTACATACCCTAGAGACTTTGGACTGTGCATCTCTCTAAACCACTCTCCATGAGAAATGTGGTTAGAGGCACCTAATTCTACATACCATACATCATTCTTTGATGAATCACCAGCAATCATAGTATTCATAAAGTGCTACATAACAAACAACTTTTCTTTTTTGTCACCATGATTTCTGGTGTTGGATATATAATTGCCTTAAAATTTTTTCCAATTTCTAATTTCAACCTTTTTTAAAGCAATTTTTAGAAATGTGGTCTTTTTTACCACAATGCGAGCATTTTCTACCGTCATTAGAATTTTGTTGCCTATTAGAATCTAGAAGTTGTCCTCTTAGACTCCCCTTCCTCAAGACTATCCTCCTCTATTTTGTTATGCATCATAACCTTAACCACGACCACCACCTTGACCTCTACCACGACCTCTACCTCTATTAGAAGAGTAAAATAACTATTTAGACTTGTTCTTGCTTTGGGAAGAAGAGGAATCTAATTCAATGTTATTCTCCTCAAGTATTAGCATAGAAATCAAGTCTGGAAAATCAAGAATATCATCCCTCATATTTATAAATGACCTAAAGTTCTTGTATTCATCTCCAAGTTCATCTAAGCATACATGCACAACATCATCATCATCAACTACCACACTGATAGATCCAAGAGCTTTCATAATACTCTGGATCTCAAGGCATAATCATTAATGGACAAGTTTCCTCTTTTCACTTGGTTCAGCTCTATTTGAGTTGTAGCTTTCTAGCCTTTGTGTTTAGTTCAAACAGCCTTGCCAAATTCTTCCATGCAATAGTGGGGATTTCAAATTCTTGCAAATAGCCAACACATGACTTTTACTCTATGTCTTCTTCCAATCTTTCTTAGCCTTTGCCTATTCTGTAGTAGCATTTTCATCTTGAACTTCCATGTAGGATAATTGTTCTTATCAATCTTCTCCTTGTGACAATATGGTTGAAGTTGTTAGAAATTTTGACAAAATAAAAAACTTTAATCTACAACAAGTAAGTTGATACCAAGTGTACCACAACTAAACACACATTCTTTTTCACTGATTGCATAATAATAAATGTAATCTGTAAACTATATGTAGATGCCTTTTGTGTATGCAACCCAATGAACACTTAAAACCTATTAAATTCAAAAGGTGTAACTTGTGTACTTATAAACATTCGATACAATAGAATGTTGTTATTGTTGTATAACCTAGCAAACATTTGAAACCTTATAGCTTCAAAATTGATAACATGTGCACCTATAAATGGTCGATATAGCTAAAATTGCAATATACCCAAAAACTATTGTCAATACCACTTGTAGGTCTAGAACAGAGGTTGAAATGACCTCAAATGCCAAAAATCATAGTGGATAGCCCTAAAGGGCCTATGTGCAATATAGACACTATTCTTCCTGCTCATATGTGCAAACCGAACCATCTACATTATGTTTGATTTTATTAACCCACTTATAGTCAATAGCTTCCATGCCCATAGATAAGGGTACCAAACCCCAAGTCTTATTGGTTTCCAATATAGCTATCTCCTCATCCATTGCTACATCCCAATGAGCATAAGCAACAACATCCTCGACATCCTCAACTACCTTCACCATATAAGTATAATGGTGAGCTGCATAACCTTCAAAATCAAATCTATTAACAAGGTATCTGATCGTGCTAGACCTGTGTACCACTTGATCACTCAGTGAAGCCTTTACATTACTATGTACTCTATGTACACCTAGTGTCGTAACTGAAGGAATACCAAGCTCATCATCCAAACTCTTTGAACCACTAGAATCTTCCTCAAATCCCAAATGACTAGTAGATGCATCATTGCCATCCAACACTTTCTTATTTCCTTTTTCTTTACCTACAACACTTGTAGATCCACTTGAAGATGTGGGCCAACTCCTTAGTCTTCCTCTAGACCGAGGGCTAACTATAGGTGTAGTACCAAATGATATTTCTGGTCCATTAAGGCTCTATGATTCTTGCCTTTCTTTTTGCACATAGCTATCATGATCACATCATCTACCAATACCATCACCACTAGATGCATACCAACTCTGTGTCTCATAAAAAATAACGTACATGCTCACTTTGAACTCACCTATGAAACGGTTATAACAATACACTTTTTGTTCTAAAGAGTATCCAAAAACATTTTTTATCCTTTGGATCAAGATTGTCACAACAATAATATATGCAATACAACAATATAATACTTATTGTTGTACGTGAACATATTCAATACAACAATAAGTGATAAAGTTGAATGAGACTATAGTTTAACAAGATATTCAGATTGTCACAATGCAAGACACTATCCATGACATTGGTATCTCATATGAGAAGGCAAAGATCAATTGGATGACCTTAAAAATATCAACATTAAGCTAACGCAAGAGCACAAACGAAAGAAGAAGCCAATCAATGAGTTAATTAAGAATATAGTGGCCAATGGAAGTGACGTATTAAAGTATGCAAGAAAGCTCAAAATGAAAACCTAGGTAATATTAAGCTTGGATTATCTATTAGAATATTTCTAAAGGAAATATAAGTACATCAAAAAATACTTTGAGCAATTCAAAGTTCAAGGTTATGAAGGAGAAGGTGATTGAGTCCACATTGAAAGATGCATCAAAAAAGTTCTCAAATATGGATACACAATCCATTAGGGATAGGGTTGGTATTAGTACAGTGACTTACTAATTCCTAGAACTTCAACATTAATAGAGTATTGACAACAACTTAATGCAAAGTTTTTGGAGTTGATAGGACATCCCATGCATGTCAAAGGTGTGGAAATACTAAAGGTTGGAACCAAAAATGCATATGTGATAAAGACCACCAAACTAAAAAAGTACTATCTAGATCTATACAATGTGTAGATGGCAATGCTAATGTACTACAATATGTCACTTGAGGAATGTAATGATAGACAACAATCAGCCATAAAATTAGATGAAAGTGAGGTCATCAAAGGAGTAAATCTTGACAGTGTTACTGTAACTTTGATGAGCAGAGCTTTACAATTGGACAAGAGCAACCTAGGGAACTTTAGTGTTCAATTAGAGCATCATGTATGGTGGCTCACTGTATTTAGGTTCTTAAGGAAACATTTGAGTTACTACAACTATTCTTTACACACATAAGCATTTCAAACATCACCCATCATTAGGAATGAGTGAGATGCTCTCAGTTGAAGGGTATGGTCAATTCTTGGTAGAATGGCATATTGTAGGAGACTTGAAATTTTTTTAATGATGTGTTGAATCTCCAATGGTAAAAATGCAAAGTATCCAAGCCTATATTGCTTGACAAAGAGGGTGGAAGGAAAGGATTGGAAGAAGAACTAGCAAAGGGTGATAAGTTTTGCACCAATGCATGATAAAGAAGATCCCACTTGAAAGCCCATCTTCAATATTCCAATGGATCATGTTCATATTTGTTCATTGCATGCTTTTGTTAAGATCATGGAGAAAATTGTATATGACTATATTCGCTTTGCTTATAGGATGCAACCAAAAAAGAACCCATTGCAATGTATAGGAATGTGAAGTAAGTGCTATCAATAATTAATCTACACAAGCATCAAGTAACAATTGAAAAAGATAAGAATAGATCAAGAAAAAAGTGGTAACTTGCCTAAAAAACCTTGCTTTGGAGGAGTGAAGGCTAGAAAGTTTATTTCGACACCCATCAATGAGGAAACAAATGTCACAATTTGTAGGCCATAAGATTATGATGGGTGAAAAAAGTTTCATACTACTATTCCTAATTGAAGTAATGGGGTAAAACAAGGTTGGCCAAAGCCAATTTTGAATTAGTCTCAATAAATTAGCTCCCTTTCTTTGAAAGATGGTGTTTGACAATGTAGATAAGCACAATTTTATCGATGTTGTGCATAGCTTCTATGAAAACATGGTGGAAGCATGGGGCAAAAGCTCTATCACACATCACATGGTATGTACTATGTCAATATTTTAAAAGTATACGAATTATATAAATTATTCATCATATATTTACTCATGTGTAATACGTGCCTCTATAGCATATCCTTGAGGCACATGGGCCATACTTTGCAAAAAAGGGAAGCATCAGAGTTGGTCCACACAAGGGATGGAAAATTCACATTGGATAGCACACGGTGCATACCAAAGAAAAATTGGTCATAGTGGAGGAGTGAATGGCAAAAACCCAATGATCCAATTACTATCTTGGTAGTAGAATATCATAGTAGCAGATGAAGCTCAACTCTTGTAGAAGAGAGCAAATAAAAGTATTGATTAATCAGTAACAGACATGATTTAATCACTTCATGTTACTAAAATAGTGTGTTATGATGCCTCAAGTGCCAAAGAAAACCATGTGAAGTGGCTAGAAACAAGGCTTCAAGAAGGAAATAAATGGATTCGAAAAGAGCTAAGATAGTAAGATGAAGAATGTGTTGAGTATGAATGAAATTTATTTTATTTAAGAGAGAAAGAGAGAGTGAGTCTATACAAATGAGTCTTAAAGTTTAAGCACTATATAAAAGGGTTTCACTCTTTCTATCTTATTCATTGAGATTCAAATCTCTTAATGCGTAGAAAAGATGGCTAGTTCTAAGGTAGTTGTGAAGAAGCTTCATCTCAAAGCTCCATATCATAGTCAGCTTCATAGAGTATCTACTATCTCAGATATAGCCTTAGACAATAGCACTTTACAATCTACGAATGGACCATCCCTTCTCAACATAACCTAGCTTCCTTAAGCCACCCTGAGAGGGGTCCTCCATAGCATCCCCACAACAAATGCAAGTGGAAGATACGTATATTGGCCCTGAGATAAATTAGAAAGTATCATCACTCTTTTGACCTCGTCATTCCAAAGGTGAGTTTCTCAAGACTTATTCGTGAGATTATGCAAGACCCCTACTACACGAAAAGCTAGAGGTAGTTTTTAACACAAGGTTAGGATAGACCCGATCACTTCACAAAATAATGTCTTCATGCTCTACAATGGGTGTATTTTTTGTTGAGCTTGCTTAGTGATCTTCTCAACCATGGAATTAAATAGGTGAGCTTTTATATCCATAAGCTCTACATACAACATACATGGATCTTATACTAATAACCTCTCCCCCTAAATACTCAGACCATTTTCTAAGAACTACATCAAATGGCTCCATTGAGAGACTTGGATACCTATACATATACATGCCACATGAAATGCAAGTAACATTTGATTCTCTCATCAACTCAAGATCAAGACCAGGAGAGCAACCCACATTCCTAGAGCTCAGCAAACTTGGATACTATGCTAGGAGGAGGTGGAGAGTGAGGAGCACTACATCTATAGATACAAAGCATATAGTACATACCAATTTAGGTATATTGCACCCTAATTAGGGGATTGCCTCTCATATAGACTTAGACTAGTCATGGAATCCCTAGACTAGCATCACTAGTTTCTAACTAAGATTGAGAGGCCCTACAAATTATCACTATAGGCAAGCACTATGTAGAAGAGAGGGGGATGATAATTACAACTGATTGATTTCTTCTAAAGAGTGACCAAAAAACTATACCTACATAGAGAGAGGTGACACTCTAGAGAGCTAAGAAGATGGCATGTTGACCGTAGGTGTAGGGGTACTAGAAATACGCTACAATAGGAGATGAGGGAGATCTACTAGTGACACAAGTAGAATTTGATAAGTTTGAGAGATTGATCCAAATGCTACTCCATACTATCTCATTAGGGATGTATGACATGATATACCCACCACTAATCCTGATTAGGTGGAGCTAGCTATAGTGTATCACATTTATATTTAGCCACAAGTCTACACATGTATTGTTTTATATGCCCACTACATCAACCCTATATTGTACCCTTATATGGAAATTCTCTTGTTTTATACATACTTATGCTTGTTTATAAAATATATATTTGATTATCATTTAGCACCTCGCATTGATGTCTAGTGATGATTATCATTGTATATGGTTTTGTCTCATAGGTTGATTTTGTCCTCAAAAAAATGTGTGTGTGCATGCACGTGCACGCGCATGCGTGTGTGTGTGTGTGTTCAACAAAAAGATAAACACCCAAATTTACCACATTATGTTAAACCCTTTCTCTTAAGCCCACGTAACTAATGATGTTATTTTCTTTTTTTTTAATCATTGGTCATAATTAAAACCTATGTTAATGAACTCCAACCCCAAATGGTGCACCCCTATCCATATCTCTTTTTCTCTCGCATACCCACATTATTGTATTACAAAATCCTTTTCTCTTATTGATAGATTCCAAGTAATATTCTCTATGCATATAAAGAAATGTTGACTTTCCCTGTGTGCATGCTGTCCATATTCTTCTCTCTCCTTTTCATTATGCTCTCCAACTAAAGTCTTAGACTATACTATACTTTATTCAATACTATAATATTTTCTTGGAATTATAGCATGTTAATGTATTAAACTCTTATCAAGTATTGCATGAAGTAATACTCGATATGATCATTTGTTTGATTAATCTTACATGAGCAAACCCGATATATGACTATCGAAATCGGGTGAATCAAGAAACCATGAAATCATTCAATGGGGATGGGAGATGTTTTAAATAAAATATGTTTCTCTATCTGAAATGTTCCTCGACAAAGTAATTCTAGTTGCATGGAGCAGGCATCACATTGTAATAATTGAGGTCCCCAAGTGCAAAGTTGGTGATTTCACCACATACAAAGTAAAACTAGTTTACCAAATCCCAAGTGTTCCCCAATGCAAAGATGGTGAATTCACCATGTACCATATATTTACATCACAATTCTAGACATCAAGAGAAGAATCCATTCTTAGTGTGACAATTTACCTACACCAGACAGTAAAGGATGATTTGTGATTTAGGAAGGAATGTATCATGAATCATGATGATAAGATATCATAGATACGTGTAATGTCACACCATGAACTGTTTTCAACAACAAGTGCTTGCATGGGATAATTTTCATGATATTAGAGACATCCCTCAATACCTTTTCTTACTAGAGAAAAATAGCCTACTAGTCCATTTTTATCCAAATGTTACGATTTTGTAGAGTCTCATCACTTTTTTGAACGTTGTGAAGTGCCCATCTAACCACCTCATTCACTCATCATCCCATACCTAAACCAGCTTCTATAATCTTTTGTACTCTATCCATTTTTCCTTGTTCCAAGAAAACTTGTGTCCTAGTCTCCATGCTTCCTTATGAGGAAGTATGATAATCTGAATTGCCTTCTCAATGAAGCATCCAAACATTAGTTGCCCTCTCAATGAAGCATTGAAACATGGTGATAAGAACATTGCGGCGGGCTTTTCCAGGGGGAACGAAAACGGTAGATGCCACAATAGCATGCCAGCTCGTGCTACAATCTAGACATTTGAGGTTAGCGAGAGAGATTCTATATAGGTTTGAGAACAAAGGGACGAGTGCAGGGCTTCAGAGAAGGTTTGGGAGCTCCAAAATGGTCTCTGTGAGCTCCTAGAGCTACTTGTGAATTAAATCTTTGTCAGCCAATAGAAGCCTTATGGGACAAGAAGTCTGCCATTGAGTCTTGGCTACTCTCTTGAGAAGCACTCAAGTGTTCTAGTCAATCTTCCATTGTGGCTAATGCTAAACGCAATGATGTTTCTCCTCTTCATCGAATGTGGGGTTCCTAGAGTGTCACAAGTAGGAGAAGGAGGACAAGAGAGTGCAAATCCTTGTACACCTCTTGGGAGATGAAAACTCTTCTCCCTTCCCCTTTAGGAACTATGACCACCTCAATGGAGCCTCTATGTCCTCTATCTACATCTCCTATTAAGACATCACGGGCAAGTTCTGATAGTCTTGACCATACCAACCCACCCCACTTGCACCACAATGGGTCAGAGAGGGACCCATCGTGCAATGGTCATCGCATCCCTATGTATTTGAGAGGGATCTAGTCATCAAATTAGAGGTGAATGCTATAATCATGTACCACGTTATGGTTTGTGAGGCTACTACTAGATAAAACTAGAGTAAGCTTGCCACCCATGACTCGCTGAGGATAGAACATGACTTTGTCTCTTCTTAGAATTTCATGCAAGAAAAAACCAATTTTCTTATAGTTGCATGTGAGAAAAATAGTATGCTTTTGGGCAATTGGGGCAATGATGACCACTTGATAGCACTATTCATATGCATGCCTAATACTCAACGAATACTAAAATAGGATACGGGGAATCCTTCAAATTTGAGGCCTCCCAGTAGAAGCTAAGTTTAAATATAATATTTCAAGATTAAATAGATCCAATGTGGTGGAGATTTGTCTATCAAACCCAAAAGTCATCCAACATAGCGAAAGACGCTCAAATAATTCTTAGGCTTATAGAGGTGCCCTAAAGTTGGCAACCTCTACATAAGGGAACTCCAAACCTTAGTAAACTCATACTTTGCTAATGAATGTCACATAGCTTTGCTCCAACTATTGCATGGGTCCAATATCGAGCTTGACAATGTAGACATAGATGGAGAGAGGTGGAGGTAGGGGTTGATGGAGGCATAGATGGAGAGAAGAGAAGGAGTTGATAGGAGAAAATGAGAGAGAGAGAGAGAGAGAGAGAGAGAGAGAGAGTTTTGATGATAATATTTTTCATTAAAAGTAATGCATTGCAATTTAAAAGAGTCGTTATTTTTTAATGAGTAGTCAAACAATGCATGCACGCACACGTGTGTGTGTGTGTGTGTGTGTGTGTGTGTGTGTGTGCGTGTGTGTGTGTGTGTGTGTGTGTGTGTGTGTGTGTGTGTGTGTGTGTGTGTGTGTGTGTGTGTGTGTGTGTGTGTGTGCGTGCGTGCGTGCGTGCGTGCGTGCGTGCGTGCGTGCGTGCGTGCGTGCGTGCGTGCGTGCGTGCGTGTGCGTGCGCGCATGCACATGCGTGCATGTGTGTGTGCGTGTGCATGCGTGCATGTGTGTGTGGGGGGATTAAGGATCTTTTTACAAAGAAAAATACATAAATACAATAGTTTGTACCATATCGATAAAGGGTGATGAAAAGGTGCATTGAATAATAGTACCCATGTAAGTTTAAAATCTTCTCCAACTATATTAATACCCTTCACCCCACTCTCATATTTCTTTGCAAAAAACCACCATGTGCATATGAAAGAGAGAAGAGGGATTGCCAATTGCAACATTATAATTTGTAATTGGAATGGGTAATGGGGGAAGAAAGAAGCCTTGAGATTGGGAGAGATATGTGATATGATCTTTTCTATCAAGTAGGGTGGTGTGAATGGTTTAACCTCAGGTCGGTGGGGGAGAGAGAGAGAGAGAGAGAGCCAATGTTCACATGAATACACACACACACACATACATACATACATACATATAAGTGTGTGTGTGTGTGTGTGTGTGTGTGTGTGTGTGTGTGTGTGAGAGGATGGGTCTTACCCACCCATGCTTTTACATCAGAAGATTTTACTACATCTATGGAACCTACAAAAAATAAATGCTTTATTTATTCATTTTCATCATGCTTCCCAATCAAACAAGCCATCGAAGAGAGTGATTTAGTGAATTAAAGACCACTACCTCATGTCAAGATTGTGGGAGAGAAGGAAGGAGTCTCGCTTGAAGCTTTCTTGCTTGCACAATGGGGGAATACACACAAGGGTGGAGGCTGAAAACAGTTTTTCTCTTCTTAGTTGTGTAAGCCAAAAGAACTCAAGTACAAAGAAATAGAAGAACCCTATATATGGGTCTCAAACCAAACTCAACTAACTAAGGTGGCATACTAACTGAGCCACGACCTAGAGTAGATAAGGATAGCTATCATGTAGCTATTATTCATGGGTGGTGTACCAACCGCATCTGCAACTGACAAGTCGGTGACATAAATACACAACGGTCACCCTGGCGTATCACGAGTGGAGCTCGATATCTCAACACTCCCCCTCGAGCTCAATCCCAATTCCTGCACACCAAGCAGGTCTCTGAACTTGCGCAGCTTCTCTGCGCCCAATGCCTTCGTGAATATGTCAGCTACCTGATCCTCTGTACTGACATAAACTAGATCAATAAGACCTAGTAAAACCCTCTCTCGCACATAGTGATAATGCACCTCAATGTGCTTTGTTCTAGCATGATAGACTGGGTTATTTGCCAAGTGTATACTACTCATGTTGTCACAATAAATGACAACTGGCCCATCTGTAGACTGATGCATATCATAAAGTAGCTTATGCAACCAAGCTACCTCACATGCAGCCATTGCTGCACCCCTGTACTCAGCCTCTGTGCTCGACAAGGCAACTGTAGGCTGTTTCTTGCTGCTCCAAGTGACTACAGCACTCCCAAAAGAGAACACATATCCACTGGTAGATCGCCTATCAGAAATACTACCAGCCCAATCAGCATCAGTGTATCCATGCAACTGTATCTGAACCCCAGTCTTATACAATAGTCCATACTGCAATGTGGACTTCACATACCTGAGTATGCGTCTAGCCGCATCCAAATGTGGTTTCCTTGGAGCCTGCATAAACTGACTTACCAATCCAACAGCATAGCTCAAATCTGGCCTGGTAATAGTCATATAAATCAAACTTCCTACTATGCGTCTGTACATAGTAGGGTCTTCTAGAAGCTCACCTGCATCTGTGCTCAGCTTCACATTCTACTCCAAAGGAACTGAAATAGGCTTACAGCCTGTCATCCCATATTTGGACAGCATGTCCAATCCATACTGCCTCTGCAAGAGCTGTATCCCACTTGGTGATCTAATCACCTCAATGCCCAAGAAATAATGCAGCTCTCCCAAATCCTTCATCTCAAACTTCTGCTTCAATAGCATTTTCACATGAAGGATATCTTCATCACTGTCACCTGTCATAATCAAATCATCAACATAAATGACAAGTAGCATAATACCTTTCTCTGTTTTTCTCACATAAAGTGAGAAATCTGCCTTGGAAATCTGAAAGCCAATAGTGACAAGATACTGTCCTATCTTGTCAGACCATGCTCTAGGTGCTTGCTTCAAGCCATACAAGGCTTTCTTCAACCTGCAAACAAACTCAGGATGAACATCATGCACATAACCTGGTGGCTGCTCCATATAGACCTCTTCTTGCAAATCACCATGCAAGAAGGCATTCTTTACATCCATCTGATGTAAAGACCATCCCTTTGATGCAGCCATAGCAATGACTACTCTTACGGTTGCCATCCTTGCAACCGGACTGAATGTTTCTTCATAGTCAATGCCATATGTTTGTGCATACCCCTTGACTACTAATCTTGCCTTGTATCTATTCACAGAACCATCTGCATTGTGCTTCACCTTATAAACCCACTTACAGCCAATTGCATTTTTACCTTTAGGCAAAGGTACCAATTCCCATGTAGCATTTGCTTCCAAGGCATCCATTTCTTCATCCATGGCTTTCTCCCATTTTTCTTTTCCCATGGCTTGCTCAAAAGAAGTGGGTTCTGGTTCCTGTATCACTTTGACCATATATGCATAGTGAATGGCTGTAAATCCATCATATTTCAGCCTATCCACAGGATACCTAACTCCGGTTGACCTGCGCAAAGTAGGTTCACTCCCAGGTGCTCTCAAAACATCCCTGGTCTTCCTTACTCCAGGTGTAACAATAGAAGGAATACCCAACTCATCATCAATGCTCTGTTCTGAGCCACTGGATTCACCATCCACATAAGAGTGACCTGCATTCACATCAAACATGGGCTGATCAACCTTCTCTTTTCCTTTTCGTGATACCTGCATACCACTATCTGCATTGCTTTGAGAAGATTCTCCCGATCTCAATCTGCCTGTCCATGGCGAAGAATGTGAACCACTGCTAGAGGACGCTCTAGGTCCACTAATATTTTGTGACTGCTGTTGTGAATTCTATGCAGCATTACCATTTTGTGCATCTACATCATCAATCACATTTACTGGTTTATACCAGCTACTCATCTCATAAAAAACAACATCTCTGCTCACTGTAAACTTACGAGTAGAAGGGTTATAGCATCTATACCCTTTTTGTTGCAGAGAGTAACCAATAAAGATGCACTTCTCAGCTTTTGGATCCAACTTGGATCTCAGCTCATCTGGCACATGTACATAGGCAATGCAACCAAAAATTTTCAAGTGAGAAATATCTGGTTTCCTACCAGTATACCTCTCCTCTGGAGTCATTCCATGTATTGCTGCAGTGGGAGTCCTGTTCATTATGTAGACTGCTGTAGCAACTGCTTCAGCCCAATAAAAATCTGGCAAGTCTTTTTCATTGAGCATGGCACGAGATACATCTCCAATATGCCTGTTTTTCCTTTCTGCAATTCCATTTTGTTGTGGGGTATAACTGCATGAATATTGCTGCTTTATGCCATGCTCCTGCAAGAACTTTGCAAACTCATTTGAGAGGTACTCTCCCCCTCCATCTGACCTTAGGCATTTTATTTGCAGACCTATTTCTTTTTCAGCCATAGCTTTAAGGGTTTTGAAATGCCCAAAAACTTCACTTTTCTTTTTCATAAAATACACCCAAACTTTTCTGCTATAGTCATCAATAAAAGTGGCAAAATAATGACAGCCTCCAAGAGATGCAGCTTTAGTAGTCCACACATCAGAGTGGATTAATTCCAATGGTTCTCACTCTCTTGAACATGTCTAGGAAATGGTTTCCTTGCCTGTTTTCCAAACTGACAGGATTCACATATCTTATGCATTTCTACAATCTTGAATTTTGGCAATCCTGCAACAATATTTTGGGCCTGCATTGATTTAAGTCGCTGTATATTAACATGACCAATGCGTTTATGCCAGATATCAATATCTGCAACTACACCGGTCCCATGTGCAAACATTGCTGCACTCAATTCAGACATGTCTGCATCCAACGTAAACATTCTGCCCTTCTTCTTTCCTTTTGCTATCAAGCGACCTTTATTTTTCATATCCTCAACAAAGCATCCATGAGGATTAAATCTGACCTGCAAGCCCTACTCAACCATTTGACCGACAGAAACCAGATTCTTGGTGATATTCGGGACATGAAATACATCGGACAGGTATTTTTTTTTCCCATCCTGCATAGACAAGGGAATTTTTCCAATCTGCACAATAGGATGTGCAGTATCATCACCAGTCTCCACAAATCCTGGTTTTTTCATTTTCCTTGCATCCTCCATCCATTCTGCATGACCTGTCATGTGGTTTGATGCACCTGAGTCAACATACCATACATCATTGCTTTCTTCTGCACTTGTTACAGAATTGTTCATGTGCTGCACCATGAACAAATGCTCATTTCTGTCATCACCCTGTCTGTTAGAAGATGCATAATTCCCTTGTTGCAGTTTTCCATTCATGATGTCATTCTGCTTTTTATAGCAGTCTTTAGCCATATGACCCATTTTACCACAGTAGTAGCATTCAACATTATTGTTTGCATTTTGGCCTCTTTGCCATCCACCACGACCTCTTTGGCTCCCCCTGCCTCTAGAGTTATCACATCCTCCTCCATAGGACTGATTTTCTTGAGTTTGCTGCATATTCTGATTTCTACCACGGCCTCCAAATCGGCCTCCTCTACCTCTGCCTCTACCTCTTCCAGCATTTGAGTAGAAGACAGCTTCTTTTGAAGTTCCTCCTGAAGAAGATGCACCACCATTTCTCTGTTCCTCAGAAATTAGAAGAGCAATCAACTCCTCAAAATCAGGAAATCTTTCACGAACTGAAATGGATGTCCGAAACTGTGCATAATCCTTTCCTAGACCATTCAAGGTCACGGAAACTAAATCATCATCTTCCACTGGCGACCCAATGGAAGCAAGTGCATCTGCAATCTTCTTCACCTTCATGTGGTAGTCGTTGATGCTCATACTTTCTCTTTGCACATTATGCAACTCTTGCTTGAGCTGCATTTTCCTGGCTTGCGTATTTGTGCTGTACATTTTTGACAAAGTATCCCATGCCTCCTTTGGCGTACTTGCATCCTGAATATGCACAATCATAGAGTCTGAAATACTAATAGACAGCCAATACATAACTTTCCTGGCTCTCTCATGCCATGTTTTGAATGCCTGCATTTGCTGTTGATTGGGAACATCAGGAAGAACTGGTTCTTCTTCATTTCCTGCAACAAATTCTCAATATCCTTTTCCCATAAGGAAATTCGTCATTCTAAACTTCCATGCTTGGAAGTTGTTCTTGTCAAGCTTTTCAGTGACAATCTGTGAAAGAGAATCAGACGCCATTACAGAACACTGCAAAAAATTCTGTCACTGCAAAAAACACAGCTTCACCCTCACAAGAGCGAATCTGCAAAACTGGCGAAAGTGGTATTTGACCACACAGTCACTTCCTAGTGACGATTTTGCATAAACAGGCAACAGGGATGATTTTGTAACTCCCAATGTCTCTGCGCACAGGCATAGAATGCAATTTCTACAGTAACTTTTCACCGACCTGTAGAACAGTGGTTGCACAGCATAAAATTGGGCATTTTCCTGAGTGCGTGCAGAAAACTTCCGCCTCCAAAACAGGCCCCGAAATGGCCTCAAATCAAAAAAACAAGGTCGCCCCAGGGCTAAAGCCCTTTCCCGCAGCATATACTGCCCTCTTGCTTCACCACGAAGGGCGTCTCAACCTGAGACAATGCACTCCTGCACTTTTCGGCTGTGCTACCTGCAGAGATCTGCTCCCAAAACAGAAAATGAAAGCAACACTGCTCCTCTTACCAGAACACCGCGAGCTTGGCTTGCTTTCTTGAGCTCCTTACCACGAACAAGGCTCTGATACCATGTCAAGATTGTGGGAGAGAAGGAAGGAGTCTCGCTTGAAGCTTTCTTGCTTGCACAATGGGGGAATACACACAAGGGTGGAGGCTGAAAACAGTTTTTCTCTTCTTAGTTGTGTAAGCCAAAAGAACTCAAGTACAAAGAAATAGAAGAACCCTATATATGGGTCTCAAACCAAACTCAACTAACTAAGGTGGCATACTAACTGAGCCACGACCTAGAGTAGATAAGGATAGCTATCATGTAGCTATTATTCATGGGTGGTGTACCAACCGCGTCTACAACTGACAAGTCGGTGACATAAATACACAACGGTCACCCTGGCGTATCACGAGTGGAGCTCGATATCTCAACACCTCAAATCTATGAGAGAGCATCAAGGAGAGAGAGTTAAATTGATGTGTGTGTGTGTGTGTGTGTGTGTGTGTGTGTGTGTGTGTGTTAGCAAGGGGGAGAGTGAGGATTAGGCTATGTTCACATATAGAAGTTTTATGGTTTAATCCAAAGGGGGGAAGAGAGAGAGAGAGAGAGAGAGAGAGAGAGAGAGAGAGAGAGAGAGAGAGAGTGTGTGTGTGTGTGTGTGTGTGTGTGTGTGCACATATGGATACACTTAGGTGCAAGTGAGAGGCAGAGAATTGAAGACCCAAAGAGGGAGGGGGAGAGAGGGAGTTAAAAGTGAGTGAGAGAGAGAGAGAGAGAGAGAGCGAGAGGAAGAAAAAATGAGGAATATATGGTAAGAGAGCGCATCGAGAAAAGTGAGAGAGATGTGTGTGTGTGTGTGTGTGTGTGTACATATGCATACACGTAGGTGCAAGTGAGAGGGAGAGAATTAAAGACCCAAAGAGGGAGGGGGAGAGAGGGAGTTAGAAGTGAGAGAGAGTGTGAGAGAGGAAGAAAAAATGAGGAAGATATGGTAAGAGAGAGCATCAAGAAAAGAGAGAGGTGTGTGTGTGTGTGTGTGTGTGTGTGTGTGTGTGTGTGTGTGTGTGTGTGTGTGTGTGTGTGTGTGTGTGTGTGTGTGTGTGTGTGTGTGTGTGTGTGTGTGTGTGTGTGTGTGTGTGTGTGTGTGTGTGTGTGGGAGAGAGACAGACAGAGAGAGAGTAATAATAATGATCATGTAGTTGAGACAAGAAGATAAATAATGAATCTGAGCCCATGAGAATCCAAAGGTATAAGGAGGTTGGGTTACATGTTCGGGCTTAGCATGGAGCCATGAGTTCCTACCCTCACCTCGCACCAATCTAGTTTGCCAACCTCAAAGTCTTCTTTTCCCCATGCTACTACCCTATTTGGGCAAGTCCTAAACTTCCTTTTTTCCTTCACCATCCTTGTCCTCTCTCTCTCTCTCTCTCTCTCTCTCTCTCTAGAGAGAGAGAGAGCAACTTAAAGTTCTTCACTATACTCTCATCTACAGGATCCCTCACATTTGGAGAACATCTACTACTCTTCACACCTTTGTCAATAATGAGAAGTTCTCTTATATAACTACTATTGTATAGCCAGGTTAAATAGATAATAATAATAATAGTGTGGATAATTATGTGTAATAATGATCATCATACCATACATGTGTACCTATTAAAAACATTGTCCCTATAGATTAATATTCACTTATATTAATTTTTTAATAATCATTATCATAGCATACATTATCATGTATATACTACTAATATACATCATTATCCACACATCATCACCATATATTAATATCCACATATATTATCATTATTGATCAAGCTTATGATTATTACACATCATTACCC